>NW_027443366.1:0-47954 GCF_048569485.1 Anomaloglossus baeobatrachus | reverse complement strand
CAAGCTTGTCCTGTTTGGTGGAGATGATATTTAATAAAATAAGTAGAAATCCACTAAAAGTTTTGTTTGGTTATCTTGCAATCCCGAGATAATCGTCTCCATGCTCCAAATCCATTTTAAAGCCATTTTTAAGGCATTTCGCGCATACATGAAATGAACACATTTTTCTCCAAAACTATAACAGATGCAAGCTTGTCCTGTTTGGTGGAGATGATATTTAATAAAATAAGTAGAAATCCACTAAAAGTTTTGTTTGGTTATATTGCAATCCTGAGATAATCGTCTTCATGCTCCAAATCCATTTTAAAGCCATTTTTAAGGCATTTCGCGCATACATGAAATGAACACATTTTTCTCCAAAACTATAACAGATGCAAGCTTGTCCTGTTTGGTGGAGATGATATTTAATAAAATAAGTAGAAATCCACTAAAAGTTTTGTTTGGTTATCTTGCAATCCCGAGATAATCGTCTCCATGCTCCAAATCCATTTTAAAGCCATTTTTAAGGCATTTCGCGCATACATGAAATGAACACATTTTTCTCCAAAACTATAACAGATGCAAGCTTGTCCTGTTTGGTGGAGATAATATTTAATAAAATAAGTAGAAATCTACTAAAAGTTTCGTTTGTTTATATTGCCATCCTGAGATAATCGTCTCCATGCTCCAAATCCATTTTAAAGCCATTTCAAAGGCATTTTGCGCATACATGAAATGAACACATTTTTCTCCAAAACTATAACACATGCAAGCTTGTCCTGTTTGGTGGAGATGATATTTAATAAAATAAGTAGAAATCCACTAAAAGTTTTGTTTGGTTATCTTGCAATCCCGAGATAATCGTCTCCATGCTCCAAATCCATTTTAAAGCCATTTTTAAGGCATTTCGCGCATACATGAAATGAACACATTTTTCTCCAAAACTATAACAGATGCAAGCTTGTCCTGTTTGGTGGAGATGATATTTAATAAAATAAGTAGAAATCCACTAAAAGTTTTGTTTGGTTATCTTGCAATCCCGAGATAATCGTCTCCATGCTCCAAATCCATTTTAAAGCCATTTTTAAGGCATTTCGCGCATACATGAAATGAACACATTTTTCTCCAAAACTATAACAGATGCAAGCTTGTCCTGTTTGGTGGAGATAATATTTAATAAAATAAGTAGAAATCTACTAAAAGTTTCGTTTGTTTATATTGCCATCCTGAGATAATCGTCTCCATGCTCCAAATCCATTTTAAAGCCATTTCAAAGGCATTTTGCGCATACATGAAATGAACACATTTTTCTCCAAAACTATAACACATGCAAGCTTGTCCTGTTTGGTGGAGATGATATTTAATAAAATAAGTAGAAATCCACTAAAAGTTTTGTTTGGTTATCTTGCAATCCCGAGATAATCGTCTCCATGCTCCAAATCCATTTTAAAGCCATTTTTAAGGCATTTCGCGCATACATGAAATGAACACATTTTTCTCTAAAACTATAACAGATGCAAGCTTGTCCTGTTTGGTGGAGATGATATTTAATAAAATAAGTAGAAATCCACTAAAAGTTTTGTTTGGTTATCTTGCAATCCCGAGATAATCGTCTCCATGCTCCAAATCCATTTTAAAGCCATTTTTAAGGCATTTCGCGCATACATGAAATGAACACATTTTTCTCCAAAACTATAACAGATGCAAGCTTGTCCTGTTTGGTGGAGATGATATTTAATAAAATAAGTAGAAATCCACTAAAAGTTTTGTTTGGTTATCTTGCAATCCCGAGATAATCGTCTCCATGCTCCAAATCCATTTTAAAGCCATTTTTAAGGCATTTCGCGCATACATGAAATGAACACATTTTTCTCCAAAACTATAACAGATGCAAGCTTGTCCTGTTTGGTGGAGATAATATTTAATAAAATAAGTAGAAATCCACTAAAAGTTTTGTTCGGTTATAATGCAATCCCGAGATAATCGTCTCCATGCTCCAAATCCATTTTAAAGCCATTTTTAAGGCATTTCGCGCATACATGAAATGAACACATTTTTCTCCAAAACTATAACAGATGCAAGCTTGTCCTGTTTGGTGGAGATGATATTTAATAAAATAAGTAGAAATCCACTAAAAGTTTTGTTTGGTTATCTTGCAATCCCGAGATAATCGTCTCCATGCTCCAAATCCATTTTAAAGCCATTTTTAAGGCATTTCGCGCATACATGAAATGAACACATTTTTCTCCAAAACTATAACAGATGCAAGCTTGTCCTGTTTGGTGGAGATCATATTTAATAAAATAAGTAGAAATCTACTAAAAGTTTCGTTTGTTTATATTGCCATCCTGAGATAATCGTCTCCATGCTCCAAATCCATTTTAAAGCCATTTCAAAGGCATTTTGCGCATACATGAAATGAACACATTTTTCTCCAAAACTATAACACATGCAAGCTTGTCCTGTTTGGTGGAGATGATATTTAATAAAATAAGTAGAAAACCACTAAAAGTTTTGTTTGGTTATCTTGCAATCCCGAGATAATCGTCTCCATGCTCCAAATCCATTTTAAAGCCATTTTTAAGGCATTTCGCGCATACATGAAATGAACACATTTTTCTCCAAAACTATAACAGATGCAAGCTTGTCCTGTTTGGTGGAGATGATATTTAATAAAATAAGTAGAAATCCACTAAAAGTTTTGTTTGGTTATCTTGCAATCCCGAGATAATCGTCTCCATGCTCCAAATCCATTTTAAAGCCATTTCAAAGGCATTTTGCGCATACATGAAATGAACACATTTTTCTCCAAAACTATAACACATGCAAGCTTGTCCTGTTTGGTGGAGATGATATTTAATAAAATAAGTAGAAATCCACTAAAAGTTTTGTTTGGTTATCTTGCAATCCCGAGATAATCGTCTCCATGCTCCAAATCCATTTTAAAGCCATTTTTAAGGCATTTCGCGCATACATGAAATGAACACATTTTTCTCCAAAACTATAACAGATGCAAGCTTGTCCTGTTTGGTGGAGATGATATTTAATAAAATAAGTAGAAATCCACTAAAAGTTTTGTTTGGTTATCTTGCAATCCCGAGATAATCGTCTCCATGCTCCAAATCCATTTTAAAGCCATTTTTAAGGCATTTCGCGCATACATGAAATGAACACATTTTTCTCCAAAACTATAACAGATGCAAGCTTGTCCTGTTTGGTGGAGATAATATTTAATAAAATAAGTAGAAATCTACTAAAAGTTTCGTTTGTTTATATTGCCATCCTGAGATAATCGTCTCCATGCTCCAAATCCATTTTAAAGCCATTTCAAAGGCATTTTGCGCATACATGAAATGAACACATTTTTCTCCAAAACTATAACACATGCAAGCTTGTCCTGTTTGGTGGAGATGATATTTAATAAAATAAGTAGAAATCCACTAAAAGTTTTGTTTGGTTATCTTGCAATCCCGAGATAATCGTCTCCATGCTCCAAATCCATTTTAAAGCCATTTTTAAGGCATTTCGCGCATACATGAAATGAACACATTTTTCTCCAAAACTATAACAGATGCAAGCTTGTCCTGTTTGGTGGAGATGATATTTAATAAAATAAGTAGAAATCCACTAAAAGTTTTGTTTGGTTATCTTGCAATCCCGAGATAATCGTCTCCATGCTCCAAATCCATTTTAAAGCCATTTTTAAGGCATTTCGCGCATACATGAAATGAACACATTTTTCTCCAAAACTATAACAGATGCAAGCTTGTCCTGTTTGGTGGAGATAATATTTAATAAAATAAGTAGAAATCTACTAAAAGTTTCGTTTGTTTATATTGCCATCCTGAGATAATCGTCTCCATGCTCCAAATCCATTTTAAAGCCATTTCAAAGGCATTTTGCGCATACATGAAATGAACACATTTTTCTCCAAAACTATAACACATGCAAGCTTGTCCTGTTTGGTGGAGATGATATTTAATAAAATAAGTAGAAATCCACTAAAAGTTTTGTTTGGTTATCTTGCAATCCCGAGATAATCGTCTCCATGCTCCAAATCCATTTTAAAGCCATTTTTAAGGCATTTCGCGCATACATGAAATGAACACATTTTTCTCTAAAACTATAACAGATGCAAGCTTGTCCTGTTTGGTGGAGATGATATTTAATAAAATAAGTAGAAATCCACTAAAAGTTTTGTTTGGTTATCTTGCAATCCCGAGATAATCGTCTCCATGCTCCAAATCCATTTTAAAGCCATTTTTAAGGCATTTCGCGCATACATGAAATGAACACATTTTTCTCCAAAACTATAACAGATGCAAGCTTGTCCTGTTTGGTGGAGATGATATTTAATAAAATAAGTAGAAATCCACTAAAAGTTTTGTTTGGTTATCTTGCAATCCCGAGATAATCGTCTCCATGCTCCAAATCCATTTTAAAGCCATTTTTAAGGCATTTCGCGCATACATGAAATGAACACATTTTTCTCCAAAACTATAACAGATGCAAGCTTGTCCTGTTTGGTGGAGATAATATTTAATAAAATAAGTAGAAATCCACTAAAAGTTTTGTTCGGTTATAATGCAATCCCGAGATAATCGTCTCCATGCTCCAAATCCATTTTAAAGCCATTTTTAAGGCATTTCGCGCATACATGAAATGAACACATTTTTCTCCAAAACTATAACAGATGCAAGCTTGTCCTGTTTGGTGGAGATGATATTTAATAAAATAAGTAGAAATCCACTAAAAGTTTTGTTTGGTTATCTTGCAATCCCGAGATAATCGTCTCCATGCTCCAAATCCATTTTAAAGCCATTTTTAAGGCATTTCGCGCATACATGAAATGAACACATTTTTCTCCAAAACTATAACAGATGCAAGCTTGTCCTGTTTGGTGGAGATCATATTTAATAAAATAAGTAGAAATCTACTAAAAGTTTCGTTTGTTTATATTGCCATCCTGAGATAATCGTCTCCATGCTCCAAATCCATTTTAAAGCCATTTCAAAGGCATTTTGCGCATACATGAAATGAACACATTTTTCTCCAAAACTATAACACATGCAAGCTTGTCCTGTTTGGTGGAGATGATATTTAATAAAATAAGTAGAAAACCACTAAAAGTTTTGTTTGGTTATCTTGCAATCCCGAGATAATCGTCTCCATGCTCCAAATCCATTTTAAAGCCATTTTTAAGGCATTTCGCGCATACATGAAATGAACACATTTTTCTCCAAAACTATAACAGATGCAAGCTTGTCCTGTTTGGTGGAGATGATATTTAATAAAATAAGTAGAAATCCACTAAACGTTTTGTTTGGTTATCTTGCAATCCCGAGATAATCGTCTCCATGCTCCAAATCCATTTTAAAGCCATTTCAAAGGCATTTTGCGCATACATGAAATGAACACATTTTTCTCCAAAACTATAACACATGCAAGCTTGTCCTGTTTGGTGGAGATGATATTTAATAAAATAAGTAGAAATCCACCAAAAGTTTTGTTTGGTTATCTTGCAATCCCGAGATAATCGTCTCCATGCTCCAAATCCATTTTAAAGCCATTTTTAAGGCATTTCGCGCATACATGAAATGAACACATTTTTCTCCAAAACTATAACAGATGCAAGCTTGTCCTGTTTGGTGGAGATGATATTTAATAAAATAAGTAGAAATCCACTAAAAGTTTTGTTTGGTTATCTTGCAATCCCGAGATAATCGTCTCCATGCTCCAAATCCATTTTAAAGCCATTTTTAAGGCATTTCGCGCATACATGAAATGAACACATTTTTCTCCAAAACTATAACAGATGCAAGCTTGTCCTGTTTGGTGGAGATGATATTTAATAAAATAAGTAGAAATCCACTAAAAGTTTTGTTTGGTTATCTTGCAATCCCGAGATAATCGTCTCCATGCTCCAAATCCATTTTAAAGCCATTTTTAAGGCATTTCGCGCATACATGAAATGAACACATTTTTCTCCAAAACTATAACAGATGCAAGCTTGTCCTGTTTAGTGGAGATGATATTTAATAAAATAAGTAGAAATCCACTAAAAGTTTTGTTTGGTTATCTTGCAATCCCGAGATAATCGTCTCCATGCTCCAAATCCATTTTAAAGCCATTTTTAAGGCATTTCGCGCATACATGAAATGAACACATTTTTCTCCAAAACTATAACAGATGCAAGCTTGTCCTGTTTGGTGGAGATGATATTTAATAAAATAAGTAGAAATCCACTAAAAGTTTTGTTTGGTTATCTTGCAATCCTGAGATAATCGTCTCCATGCTCCAAATCCATTTTAAAGCCATTTTTAAGGCATTTCGCGCATACATGAAATGAACACATTTTTCTCCAAAACTATAACAGATGCAAGCTTGTCCTGTTTGGTGGAGATGATATTTAATAAAATAAGTAGAAATCCACTAAAAGTTTTGTTTGGTTATCTTGCAATCCCGAGATAATCGTCTCCATGCTCCAAATCCATTTTAAAGACATTTTTAAGGCATTTCGCGCATACATGAAATGAACACATTTTTCTCCAAAACTATAACAGATGCAAGCTTGTCCTGTTTGGTGGAGATGATATTTAATAAAATAAGTAGAAATCCACTAAAAGTTTTGTTTGGTTATATTGTAATCCCGAGATAATCGTCTCCATGCTCCAAATCCATTTTAAAGCCATTTTTAAGGCATTTCGCGCATACATGAAATGAACACATTTTTCTCCAAAACTATAACAGATGCAAGCTTGTCCTGTTTGGTGGAGATGATATTTAATAAAATAAGTAGAAATCCACTAAAAGTTTTGTTTGGTTATCTTGCAATCCCGAGATAATCGTATCCATGCTCCAAATCCATTTTAAAGCCATTTTTAAGGCATTTCGCGCATACATGAAATGAACACATTTTTCTCCAAAACTATAACAGATGCAAGCTTGTCCTGTTTGGTGGAGATGATATTTAATAAAATAAGTAGAAATCCACTAAAAGTTTTGTTTGGTTATCTTGCAATCCCGAGATAATCGTCTCCATGCTCCAAATCCATTTTAAAGCCATTTTTAAGGCATTTCGCGCATACATGAAATGAACACATTTTTCTCCAAAATTATAACAGATGCAAGCTTGTCCTGTTTGGTGGAGATGATATTTAATAAAATAAGTAGAAATCCACTAAAAGTTTTGTTTGGTTATCTTGCAATCCCGAGATAATCGTCTCCATGCTCCAAATCCATTTTAAAGCCATTTTTAAGGCATTTCGCGCATACATGAAATGAACACATTTTTCTCCAAAACTATAACAGATGCAAGCTTGTCCTGTTTGGTGGAGATAATATTTAATAAAATAAGTAGAAATCTACTAAAAGTTTCGTTTGTTTATATTGCCATCCTGAGATAATCGTCTCCATGCTCCAAATCCATTTTAAAGCCATTTCAAAGGCATTTTGCGCATACATGAAATGAACACATTTTTCTCCAAAACTATAACACATGCAAGCTTGTCCTGTTTGGTGGAGATGATATTTAATAAAATAAGTAGAAATCCACTAAAAGTTTTGTTTGGTTATCTTGCAATCCCGAGATAATCGTCTCCATGCTCCAAATCCATTTTAAAGCCATTTTTAAGGCATTTCGCGCATACATGAAATGAACACATTTTTCTCTAAAACTATAACAGATGCAAGCTTGTCCTGTTTGGTGGAGATGATATTTAATAAAATAAGTAGAAATCCACTAAAAGTTTTGTTTGGTTATCTTGCAATCCGAGATAATCGTCTCCATGCTCCAAATCCATTTTAAAGCCATTTTTAAGGCATTTCGCGCATACATGAAATGAACACATTTTTCTCCAAAACTATAACAGATGCAAGCTTGTCCTGTTTGGTGGAGATGATATTTAATAAAATAAGTAGAAATCCACTAAAAGTTTTGTTTGGTTATCTTGCAATCCCGAGATAATCGTCTCCATGCTCCAAATCCATTTTAAAGCCATTTTTAAGGCATTTCGCGCATACATGAAATGAACACATTTTTCTCCAAAACTATAACAGATGCAAGCTTGTCCTGTTTGGTGGAGATGATATTTAATAAAATAAGTAGAAATCCACTAAAAGTTTTGTTTGGTTATCTTGCAATCCCGAGATAATCGTCTCCATGCTCCAAATCCATTTTAAAGCCATTTTTAAGGCATTTCGCGCATACATGAAATGAACACATTTTTTCAAAACTATAACAGATGCAAGCTTGTCCTGTTTGGTGGAGATGATATTTAATAAAATAAGTAGAAATCCACTAAAAGTTTTGTTTGGTTATCTTGCAATCCCGAGATAATCGTCTCCATGCTCCAAATCCATTTTAAAGCCATTTTTAAGGCATTTCGCGCATACATGAAATGAACACATTTTTCTCCAAAACTATAACAGATGCAAGCTTGTCCTGTTTGGTGGAGATGATATTTAATAAAATAAGTAGAAATCCACTAAAAGTTTTGTTTGGTTATCTTGCAATCCCGAGATAATCGTCTCCATGCTCCAAATCCATTTTAAAGCCATTTTTAAGGCATTTCGCGCATACATGAAATGAACACATTTTTCTCCAAAACTATAACAGATGCAAGCTTGTCCTGTTTGGTGGAGATGATATTTAATAAAATAAGTAGAAATCCACTAAAAGTTTTGTTTGGTTATCTTGCAATCCCGAGATAATCGTCTCCATGCTCCAAATCCATTTTAAAGCCATTTTTAAGGCATTTCGCGCATACATGAAATGAACACATTTTTCTCCAAAACTATAACAGATGCAAGCTTGTCCTGTTTGGTGGAGATGATATTTAATAAAATAAGTAGAAATCCACTAAAGGTTTTGTTTGGTTATCTTGCAATCCCGAGATAATCGTCTCCATGCTCCAAATCCATTTTAAAGCCATTTTTAAGGCATTTCGCGCATACATGAAATGAACACATTTTTCTCCAAAACTATAACAGATGCAAGCTTGTCCTGTTTGGTGGAGATGATATTTAATAAAATAAGTAGAAATCCACTAAAAGTTTTGTTTGGTTATCTTGCAATCCCGAGATAATCGTCTCCATGCTCCAAATCCATTTTAAAGCCATTTTTAAGGCATTTCGCGCATACATGAAATGAACACATTTTTCTCCAAAACTATAACAGATGCAAGCTTGTCCTGTTTGGTGGAGATGATATTTAATAAAATAAGTAGAAATCCACTAAAAGTTTTGTTTGGTTATCTTGCAATCCCGAGATAATCGTCTCCATGCTCCAAATCCATTTTAAAGCCATTTTTAAGGCATTTCGCGCATACATGAAATGAACACATTTTTCTCCAAAACTATAACAGATGCAAGCTTGTCCTGTTTGGTGGAGATGATATTTAATAAAATAAGTAGAAATCCACTAAAAGTTTTGTTTGGTTATATTGCAATCCCGAGATAATCGTCTCCATGCTCCAAATCCATTTTAAAGCCATTTTTAAGGCATTTCGCGCATACATGAAATGAACACATTTTTCTCCAAAACTATAACAGATGCAAGCTTGTCCTGTTTGGTGGAGATGATATTTAATAAAATAAGTAGAAATCCACTAAAAGTTTTGTTTGGTTATCTTGCAATCCCGAGATAATCGTCTCCATGCTCCAAATCCATTTTAAAGCCATTTTTAAGGCATTTCGCGCATACATGAAATGAACACATTTTTCTCCAAAACTATAACAGATGCAAGCTTGTCCTGTTTGGTGGAGATGATATTTAATAAAATAAGTAGAAATCCACTAAAAGTTTTGTTTGGTTATCTTGCAATCCCGAGATAATCGTCTCCATGCTCCAAATCCATTTTAAAGCCATTTTTAAGGCATTTCGCGCATACATGAAATGAACACATTTTCTCCAAAACTATAACAGATGCAAGCTTGTCCTGTTTGGTGGAGATGATATTTAATAAAATAAGTAGAAATCCACTAAAAGTTTTGTTTGGTTATATTGCAATCCCGAGATAATCGTCTCCATGCTCCAAATCCATTTTAAAGCCATTTTTAAGGCATTTCGCGCATACATGAAATGAACACATTTTTCTCCAAAACTATAACAGATGCAAGCTTGTCCTGTTTGGTGGAGATGATATTTAATAAAATAAGTAGAAATCCACTAAAAGTTTTGTTTGGTTATCTTGCAATCCCGAGATAATCGTCTCCATGCTCCAAATCCATTTTAAAGCCATTTTTAAGGCATTTCGCGCATACATGAAATGAACACATTTTTCTCCAAAACTATAACAGATGCAAGCTTGTCCTGTTTGGTGGAGATGATATTTAATAAAATAAGTAGAAATCCACTAAAAGTTTTGTTTGGTTATCTTGCAATCCCGAGATAATCGTCTCCATGCTCCAAATCCATTTTAAAGCCATTTTTAAGGCATTTCGCGCATACATGAAATGAACACATTTTTCTCCAAAACTATAACAGATGCAAGCTTGTCCTGTTTGGTGGAGATGATATTTAATAAAATAAGTAGAAATCCACTAAAAGTTTTGTTTGGTTATCTTGCAATCCCGAGATAATCGTCTCCATGCTCCAAATCCATTTTAAAGCCATTTTTAAGGCATTTCGCGCATACATGAAATGAACACATTTTTCTCCAAACTATAACAGATGCAAGCTTGTCCTGTTTGGTGGAGATGATATTTAATAAAATAAGTAGAAATCCACTAAAAGTTTTGTTTGGTTATATTGCAATCCCGAGATAATCGTCTCCATGCTCCAAATCCATTTTAAAGCCATTTTTAAGGCATTTCGCGCATACATGAAATGAACACATTTTTCTCCAAAACTATAACAGATGCAAGCTTGTCCTGTTTGGTGGAGATGATATTTAATAAAATAAGTAGAAATCCACTAAAAGTTTTGTTTGGTTATCTTGCAATCCCGAGATAATCGTCTCCATGCTCCAAATCCATTTTAAAGCCATTTTTAAGGCATTTCGCGCATACATGAAATGAACACATTTTTCTCCAAAACTATAACAGATGCAAGCTTGTCCTGTTTGGTGGAGATGATATTTAATAAAATAAGTAGAAATCCACTAAAAGTTTTGTTTGGTTATCTTGCAATCCCGAGATAATCGTCTCCATGCTCCAAATCCATTTTAAAGCCATTTTTAAGGCATTTCGCGCATACATGAAATGAACACATTTTTCTCCAAAACTATAACACATGCAAGCTTGTCCTGTTTGGTGGAGATGATATTTAATAAAATAAGTAGAAATCCACTAAAAGTTTTGTTTGGTTATCTTGCAATCCCGAGATAATCGTCTCCATGCTCCAAATCCATTTTAAAGCCATTTTTAAGGCATTTCGCGCATACATGAAATGAACACATTTTTCTCCAAAACTATAACAGATGCAAGCTTGTCCTGTTTGGTGGAGATGATATTTAATAAAATAAGTAGAAATCCACTAAAAGTTTTGTTTGGTTATCTTGCAATCCCGAGATAATCGTCTCCATGCTCCAAATCCATTTTAAAGCCATTTTTAAGGCATTTCGCGCATACATGAAATGAACACATTTTTCTCCAAAACTATAACAGATGCAAGCTTGTCCTGTTTGGTGGAGATGATATTTAATAAAATAAGTAGAAATCCACTAAAAGTTTTGTTTGGTTATCTTGCAATCCCGAGATAATCGTCTCCATGCTCCAAATCCATTTTAAAGCCATTTTTAAGGCATTTCGCGCATACATGAAATGAACACATTTTTCTCCAAAACTATAACAGATGCAAGCTTGTCCTGTTTGGTGGAGATGATATTTAATAAAATAAGTAGAAATCCACTAAAAGTTTTGTTTGGTTATCTTGCAATCCCGAGATAATCGTCTCCATGCTCCAAATCCATTTTAAAGCCATTTTTAAGGCATTTCGCGCATACATGAAATGAACACATTTTTCTCCAAAACTATAACAGATGCAAGCTTGTCCTGTTTGGTGGAGATGATATTTAATAAAATAAGTAGAAATCCACTAAAAGTTTTGTTTGGTTACATTGCAATCCCGAGATAATCGTCTCCATGCTCCAAATCCATTTTAAAGCCATTTTTAAGGCATTTCGCGCATACATGAAATGAACACATTTTTCTCCAAAACTATAACAGATGCAAGCTTGTCCTGTTTGGTGGAGATGATATTTAATAAAATAAGTAGAAATCCACTAAAAGTTTTGTTTGGTTATCTTGCAATCCCGAGATAATCGTCTCCATGCTCCAAATCCATTTTAAAGCCATTGTTAAGGCATTTCGCGCATACATGAAATGAACACATTTTTCTCCAAAACTATAACAGATGCAAGCTTGTCCTGTTTGGTGGAGATGATATTTAATAAAATAAGTAGAAATCCACTAAAAGTTTTGTTTGGTTATCTTGCAATCCCGAGATAATCGTCTCCATGCTCCAAATCCATTTTAAAGCCATTTTTAAGGCATTTCGCGCATACATGAAATGAACACATTTTTCTCCAAAACTATAACAGATGCAAGCTTGTCCTGTTTGGTGGAGATGATATTTAATAAAATAAGTAGAAATCCACTAAAAGTTTTGTATGGTTATCTTGCAATCCCGAGATAATCGTCTCCATGCTCCAAATCCATTTTAAAGCCATTTTTAAGGCATTTCGCGCATACATGAAATGAACACATTTTTCTCCAAAACTATAACAGATGCAAGCTTGTCCTGTTTGGTGGAGATGATATTTAATAAAATAAGTAGAAATCCACTAAAAGTTTTGTTTGGTTATATTGCAATCCCGAGATAATCGTCTCCATGCTCCAAATCCATTTTAAAGCCATTTTTAAGGCATTTCGCGCATACATGAAATGAACACATTTTTCTCCAAAACTATAACAGATGCAAGCTTGTCCTGTTTGGTGGAGATGATATTTAATAAAATAAGTAGAAATCCACTAAAAGTTTTGTTTGGTTATCTTGCAATCCCGAGATAATCGTCTCCATGCTCCAAATCCATTTTAAAGCCATTTTTAAGGCATTTCGCGCATACATGAAATGAACACATTTTTCTCCAAAACTATAACAGATGCAAGCTTGTCCTGTTTGGTGGAGATGATATTTAATAAAATAAGTAGAAATCCACTAAAAGTTTTGTTTGGTTATCTTGCAATCCCGAGATAATCGTCTCCATGCTCCAAATCCATTTTAAAGCCATTTTTAAGGCATTTCGCGCATACATGAAATGAACACATTTTTCTCCAAAACTATAACAGATGCAAGCTTGTCCTGTTTGGTGGAGATGATATTTAATAAAATAAGTAGAAATCCACTAAAAGTTTTGTTTGGTTATCTTGCAATCCCGAGATAATCGTCTCCATGCTCCAAATCCATTTTAAAGCCATTTTTAAGGCATTTCGCGCATACATGAAATGAACACATTTTTCTCCAAAACTATAACAGATGCAAGCTTGTCCTGTTTGGTGGAGATGATATTTAATAAAATAAGTAGAAATCCACTAAAAGTTTTGTTTGGTTATCTTGCAATCCCGAGATAATCGTCTCCATGCTCCAAATCCATTTTAAAGCCATTTTTAAGGCATTTCGCGCATACATGAAATGAACACATTTTTCTCCAAAACTATAACAGATGCAAGCTTGTCCTGTTTGGTGGAGATGATATTTAATAAAATAAGTAGAAATCCACTAAACGTTTTGTTTGGTTATATTGCAATCCCGAGATAATCGTCTCCATGCTCCAAATCCATTTTAAAGCCATTTTTAAGGCATTTCGCGCATACATGAAATGAACACATTTTTCTCCAAAACTATAACAGATGCAAGCTTGTCCTGTTTGGTGGAGATGATATTTAATAAAATAAGTAGAAATCCACTAAAAGTTTTGTTTGGTTATCTTGCAATCCCGAGATAATCGTCTCCATGCTCCAAATCCATTTTAAAGCCATTTTTAAGGCATTTCGCGCATACATGAAATGAACACATTTTTCTCCAAAACTATAACAGATGCAAGCTTGTCCTGTTTGGTGGAGATGATATTTAATAAAATAAGTAGAAATCCACTAAAAGTTTTGTTTGGTTATCTTGCAATCCCGAGATAATCGTCTCCATGCTCCAAATCCATTTTAAAGCTATTTTTAAGGCATTTCGCGCATACATGAAATGAACACATTTTTCTCCAAAACTATAACAGATGCAAGCTTGTCCTGTTTGGTGGAGATGATATTTAATAAAATAAGTAGAAATCCACTAAAAGTTTTGTTTGGTTATCTTGCAATCCCGAGATAATCGTCTCCATGCTCCAAATCCATTTTAAAGCCATTTTTAAGGCATTTCGCGCATACATGAAATGAACACATTTTTCTCCAAAACTATAACAGATGCAAGCTTGTCCTGTTTGGTGGAGATGATATTTAATAAAATAAGTAGAAATCCACTAAAAGTTTTGTTTGGTTATATTGCAATCCCGAGATAATCGTCTCCATGCTCCAAATCCATTTTAAAGCCATTTTTAAGGCATTTCGCGCATACATGAAATGAACACATTTTTCTCCAAAACTATAACAGATGCAAGCTTGTCCTGTTTGGTGGAGATGATATTTAATAAAATAAGTAGAAATCCACTAAAAGTTTTGTTTGGTTATCTTGCAATCCCGAGATAATCGTCTCCATGCTCCAAATCCATTTTAAAGCCATTTTTAAGGCATTTCGCGCATACATGAAATGAACACATTTTTCTCCAAAACTATAACAGATGCAAGCTTGTCCTGTTTGGTGGAGATGATATTTAATAAAATAAGTAGAAATCCACTAAAAGTTTTGTTTGGTTATCTTGCAATCCCGAGATAATCGTCTCCATGCTCCAAATCCATTTTAAAGCCATTTTTAAGGCATTTCGCGCATACATGAAATGAACACATTTTTCTCCAAAACTATAACAGATGCAAGCTTGTCCTGTTTGGTGGAGATAATATTTAATAAAATAAGTAGAAATCTACTAAAAGTTTCGTTTGTTTATATTGCCATCCTGAGATAATCGTCTCCATGCTCCAAATCCATTTTAAAGCCATTTCAAAGGCATTTTGCGCATACATGAAATGAACACATTTTTCTCCAAAACTATAACACATGCAAGCTTGTCCTGTTTGGTGGAGATGATATTTAATAAAATAAGTAGAAATCCACTAAAAGTTTTGTTTGGTTATCTTGCAATCCCGAGATAATCGTCTCCATGCTCCAAATCCATTTTAAAGCCATTTTTAAGGCATTTCGCGCATACATGAAATGAACACATTTTTCTCTAAAACTATAACAGATGCAAGCTTGTCCTGTTTGGTGGAGATGATATTTAATAAAATAAGTAGAAATCCACTAAAAGTTTTGTTTGGTTATCTTGCAATCCCGAGATAATCGTCTCCATGCTCCAAATCCATTTTAAAGCCATTTTTAAGGCATTTCGCGCATACATGAAATGAACACATTTTTCTCCAAAACTATAACAGATGCAAGCTTGTCCTGTTTGGTGGAGATGATATTTAATAAAATAAGTAGAAATCCACTAAAAGTTTTGTTTGGTTATCTTGCAATCCCGAGATAATCGTCTCCATGCTCCAAATCCATTTAAAGCCATTTTTAAGGCATTTCGCGCATACATGAAATGAACACATTTTTCTCCAAAACTATAACAGATGCAAGCTTGTCCTGTTTGGTGGAGATGATATTTAATAAAATAAGTAGAAATCCACTAAAAGTTTTGTTTGGTTATCTTGCAATCCCGAGATAATCGTCTCCATGCTCCAAATCCATTTTAAAGCCATTTTTAAGGCATTTCGCGCATACATGAAATGAACACATTTTTCTCCAAAACTATAACAGATGCAAGCTTGTCCTGTTTGGTGGAGATAATATTTAATAAAATAAGTAGAAATCTACTAAAAGTTTCGTTTGTTTATATTGCCATCCTGAGATAATCGTCTCCATGCTCCAAATCCATTTTAAAGCCATTTCAAAGGCATTTTGCGCATACATGAAATGAACACATTTTTCTCCAAAACTATAACACATGCAAGCTTGTCCTGTTTGGTGGAGATGATATTTAATAAAATAAGTAGAAATCCACTAAAAGTTTTGTTTGGTTATCTTGCAATCCCGAGATAATCGTCTCCATGCTCCAAATCCATTTTAAAGCCATTTTTAAGGCATTTCGCGCATACATGAAATGAACACATTTTTCTCTAAAACTATAACAGATGCAAGCTTGTCCTGTTTGGTGGAGATGATATTTAATAAAATAAGTAGAAATCCACTAAAAGTTTTGTTTGGTTATCTTGCAATCCCGAGATAATCGTCTCCATGCTCCAAATCCATTTTAAAGCCATTTTTAAGGCATTTCGCGCATACATGAAATGAACACATTTTTCTCCAAAACTATAACAGATGCAAGCTTGTCCTGTTTGGTGGAGATGATATTTAATAAAATAAGTAGAAATCCACTAAAAGTTTTGTTTGGTTATCTTGCAATCCCGAGATAATCGTCTCCATGCTCCAAATCCATTTTAAAGCCATTTTTAAGGCATTTCGCGCATACATGAAATGAACACATTTTTCTCCAAAACTATAACAGATGCAAGCTTGTCCTGTTTGGTGGAGATGATATTTAATAAAATAAGTAGAAATCCACTAAAAGTTTTGTTTGGTTATCTTGCAATCCCGAGATAATCGTCTCCATGCTCCAAATCCATTTTAAAGCCATTTCAAAGGCATTTTGCTCATACATGAAATGAACACATTTTTCTCCAAAACTATAACACATGCAAGCTTGTCCTGTTTGGTGGAGATGATATTTAATAAAATAAGTAGAAATCCACTAAAAGTTTTGTTTGGTTATCTTGCAATCCCGAGATAATCGTCTCCATGCTCCAAATCCATTTTAAAGCCATTTTTAAGGCATTTCGCGCATACATGAAATGAACACATTTTTCTCCAAAACTATAACAGATGCAAGCTTGTCCTGTTTGGTGGAGATGATATTTAATAAAATAAGTAGAAATCCACTAAAAGTTTTGTTTGGTTATCTTGCAATCCCGAGATAATCGTCTCCATGCTCCAAATCCATTTTAAAGCCATTTTTAAGGCATTTCGCGCATACATGAAATGAACACATTTTTCTCCAAAACTATAACAGATGCAAGCTTGTCCTGTTTGGTGGAGATGATATTTAATAAAATAAGTAGAAATCCACTAAAAGTTTTGTTTGGTTATCTTGCAATCCCGAGATAATCGTCTCCATGCTCCAAATCCATTTTAAAGCCATTTCAAAGGCATTTTGCGCATACATGAAATGAACACATTTTTCTCCAAAACTATAACACATGCAAGCTTGTCCTGTTTGGTGGAGATGATATTTAATAAAATAAGTAGAAAACCACTAAAAGTTTTGTTTGGTTATCTTGCAATCCCGAGATAATCGTCTCCATGCTCCAAATCCATTTTAAAGCCATTTTTAAGGCATTTCGCGCATACATGAAATGAACACATTTTTCTCCAAAACTATAACAGATGCAAGCTTGTCCTGTTTGGTGGAGATGATATTTAATAAAATAAGTAGAAATCCACTAAAAGTTTTGTTTGGTTATCTTGCAATCCCGAGATAATCGTCTCCATGCTCCAAATCCATTTTAAAGCCATTTCAAATGCATTTTGCGCATACATGAAATGAACACATTTTTCTCCAAAACTATAACACATGCAAGCTTGTCCTGTTTGGTGGAGATGATATTTAATAAAATAAGTAGAAATCCACTAAAAGTTTTGTTTGGTTATCTTGCAATCCCGAGATAATCGTCTCCATGCTCCAAATCCATTTTAAAGCCATTTTTAAGGCATTTCGCGCATACATGAAATGAACACATTTTTCTCCAAAACTATAACAGATGCAAGCTTGTCCTGTTTGGTGGAGATGATATTTAATAAAATAAGTAGAAATCCACTAAAAGTTTTGTTTGGTTATCTTGCAATCCCGAGATAATCGTCTCCATGCTCCAAATCCATTTTAAAGCCATTTTAAGGCATTTCGCGCATACATGAAATGAACACATTTTTCTCCAAAACTATAACAGATGCAAGCTTGTCCTGTTTGGTGGAGATGATATTTAATAAAATAAGTAGAAATCCACTAAAAGTTTTGTTTGGTTATCTTGCAATCCCGAGATAATCGTCTCCATGCTCCAAATCCATTTTAAAGCCATTTTTAAGGCATTTCGCGCATACATGAAATGAACACATTTTTCTCCAAAACTATAACAGATGCAAGCTTGTCCTGTTTGGTGGAGATGATATTTAATAAAATAAGTAGAAATCCACTAAAAGTTTTGTTTGGTTATATTGCAATCCCGAGATAATCGTCTCCATGCTCCAAATCCATTTTAAAGCCATTTTTAAGGCATTTCGCGCATACATGAAATGAACACATTTTTCTCCAAAACTATAACAGATGCAAGCTTGTCCTGTTTGGTGGAGATGATATTTAATAAAATAAGTAGAAATCCACTAAAAGTTTTGTTTGGTTATCTTGCAATCCCGAGATAATCGTCTCCATGCTCCAAATCCATTTTAAAGCCATTTTAAGGCATTTCGCGCATACATGAAATGAACACATTTTTCTCCAAAACTATAACAGATGCAAGCTTGTCCTGTTTGGTGGAGATGATATTTAATAAAATAAGTAGAAATCCACTAAAAGTTTTGTTTGGTTATCTTGCAATCCCGAGATAATCGTCTCCATGCTCCAAATCCATTTTAAAGCCATTTTTAAGGCATTTCGCGCATACATGAAATGAACACATTTTTCTCCAAAACTATAACAGATGCAAGCTTGTCCTGTTTGGTGGAGATGATATTTAATAAAATAAGTAGAAATCCACTAAAAGTTTTGTTTGGTTATATTGCAATCCCGAGATAATCGTCTCCATGCTCCAAATCCATTTTAAAGCCATTTTTAAGGCATTTCGCGCATACATGAAATAAACACATTTTTCTCCAAAACTATAACAGATGCAAGCTTGTCCTGTTTGGTGGAGATAATATTTAATAAAATAAGTAGAAATCTACTAAAAGTTTCGTTTGTTTATATTGCCATCCTGAGATAATCGTCTCCATGCTCCAAATCCATTTTAAAGCCATTTCAAAGGCATTTTGCGCATACATGAAATGAACACATTTTTCTCCAAAACTATAACACATGCAAGCTTGTCCTGTTTGGTGGAGATGATATTTAATAAAATAAGTAGAAATCCACTAAAAGTTTTGTTTGGTTATCTTGCAATCCCGAGATAATCGTCTCCATGCTCCAAATCCATTTTAAAGCCATTTTTAAGGCATTTCGCGCATACATGAAATGAACACATTTTTCTCTAAAACTATAACAGATGCAAGCTTGTCCTGTTTGGTGGAGATGATATTTAATAAAATAAGTAGAAATCCACTAAAAGTTTTGTTTGGTTATCTTGCAATCCCGAGATAATCGTCTCCATGCTCCAAATCCATTTTAAAGCCATTTTTAAGGCATTTCGCGCATACATGAAATGAACACATTTTTCTCCAAAACTATAACAGATGCAAGCTTGTCCTGTTTGGTGGAGATGATATTTAATAAAATAAGTAGAAATCCACTAAAAGTTTTGTTTGGTTATCTTGCAATCCCGAGATAATCGTCTCCATGCTCCAAATCCATTTTAAAGCCATTTTTAAGGCATTTCGCGCATACATGAAATGAACACATTTTTCTCCAAAACTATAACAGATGCAAGCTTGTCCTGTTTGGTGGAGATGATATTTAATAAAATAAGTAGAAATCCACTAAAAGTTTTGTTTGGTTATCTTGCAATCCCGAGATAATCGTCTCCATGCTCCAAATCCATTTTAAAGCCATTTTTAAGGCATTTCGCGCATACATGAAATGAACACATTTTTCTCCAAAACTATAACAGATGCAAGCTTGTCCTGTTTGGTGGAGATGATATTTAATAAAATAAGTAGAAATCCACTAAAAGTTTTGTTTGGTTATCTTGCAATCCCGAGATAATCGTCTCCATGCTCCAAATCCATTTTAAAGCCATTTTTAAGGCATTTCGCGCATACATGAAATGAACACATTTTTCTCCAAAACTATAACAGATGCAAGCTTGTCCTGTTTGGTGGAGATGATATTTAATAAAATAAGTAGAAATCCACTAAAAGTTTTGTTTGGTTATCTTGCAATCCCGAGATAATCGTCTCCATGCTCCAAATCCATTTTAAAGCCATTTTTAAGGCATTTCGCGCATACATGAAATGAACACATTTTTCTCCAAAACTATAACAGATGCAAGCTTGTCCTGTTTGGTGGAGATGATATTTAATAAAATAAGTAGAAATCCACTAAAAGTTTTGTTTGGTTATCTTGCAATCCCGAGATAATCGTCTCCATGCTCCAAATCCATTTTAAAGCCATTTCAAAGGCATTTTGCGCATACATGAAATGAACACATTTTTCTCCAAAACTATAACACATGCAAGCTTGTCCTGTTTGGTGGAGATGATATTTAATAAAATAAGTAGAAAACCACTAAAAGTTTTGTTTGGTTATCTTGCAATCCCGAGATAATCGTCTCCATGCTCCAAATCCATTTTAAAGCCATTTTTAAGGCATTTCGCGCATACATGAAATGAACACATTTTTCTCCAAAACTATAACAGATGCAAGCTTGTCCTGTTTGGTGGAGATGATATTTAATAAAATAAGTAGAAATCCACTAAAAGTTTTGTTTGGTTATCTTGCAATCCCGAGATAATCGTCTCCATGCTCCAAATCCATTTTAAAGCCATTTCAAATGCATTTTGCGCATACATGAAATGAACACATTTTTCTCCAAAACTATAACACATGCAAGCTTGTCCTGTTTGGTGGAGATGATATTTAATAAAATAAGTAGAAATCCACTAAAAGTTTTGTTTGGTTATCTTGCAATCCCGAGATAATCGTCTCCATGCTCCAAATCCATTTTAAAGCCATTTTTAAGGCATTTCGCGCATACATGAAATGAACACATTTTTCTCCAAAACTATAACAGATGCAAGCTTGTCCTGTTTGGTGGAGATGATATTTAATAAAATAAGTAGAAATCCACTAAAAGTTTTGTTTGGTTATCTTGCAATCCCGAGATAATCGTCTCCATGCTCCAAATCCATTTTAAAGCCATTTTAAGGCATTTCGCGCATACATGAAATGAACACATTTTTCTCCAAAACTATAACAGATGCAAGCTTGTCCTGTTTGGTGGAGATGATATTTAATAAAATAAGTAGAAATCCACTAAAAGTTTTGTTTGGTTATCTTGCAATCCCGAGATAATCGTCTCCATGCTCCAAATCCATTTTAAAGCCATTTTTAAGGCATTTCGCGCATACATGAAATGAACACATTTTTCTCCAAAACTATAACAGATGCAAGCTTGTCCTGTTTGGTGGAGATGATATTTAATAAAATAAGTAGAAATCCACTAAAAGTTTTGTTTGGTTATATTGCAATCCCGAGATAATCGTCTCCATGCTCCAAATCCATTTTAAAGCCATTTTTAAGGCATTTCGCGCATACATGAAATTAACACATTTTTCTCCAAAACTATAACAGATGCAAGCTTGTCCTGTTTGGTGGAGATAATATTTAATAAAATAAGTAGAAATCTACTAAAAGTTTCGTTTGTTTATATTGCCATCCTGAGATAATCGTCTCCATGCTCCAAATCCATTTTAAAGCCATTTCAAAGGCATTTTGCGCATACATGAAATGAACACATTTTTCTCCAAAACTATAACACATGCAAGCTTGTCCTGTTTGGTGGAGATGATATTTAATAAAATAAGTAGAAATCCACTAAAAGTTTTGTTTGGTTATCTTGCAATCCCGAGATAATCGTCTCCATGCTCCAAATCCATTTTAAAGCCATTTTTAAGGCATTTCGCGCATACATGAAATGAACACATTTTTCTCTAAAACTATAACAGATGCAAGCTTGTCCTGTTTGGTGGAGATGATATTTAATAAAATAAGTAGAAATCCACTAAAAGTTTTGTTTGGTTATCTTGCAATCCCGAGATAATCGTCTCCATGCTCCAAATCCATTTTAAAGCCATTTCAAAGGCATTTTGCGCATACATGAAATGAACACATTTTTTTCCAAAACTATAACACATGCAAGCTTGTCCTGTTTGGTGGAGATGATATTTAATAAAATAAGTAGAAATCCACTAAAAGTTTTGTTTGGTTATCTTGCAATCCCGAGATAATCGTCTCCATGCTCCAAATCCATTTTAAAGCCATTTTTAAGGCATTTCGCGCATACATGAAATGAACACATTTTTCTCCAAAACTATAACAGATGCAAGCTTGTCCTGTTTGGTGGAGATGATATTTAATAAAATAAGTAGAAATCCACTAAAAGTTTTGTTTGGTTATCTTGCAATCCCGAGATAATCGTCTCCATGCTCCAAATCCATTTTAAAGCCATTTTTAAGGCATTTCGCGCATACATGAAATGAACACATTTTTCTCCAAAACTATAACAGATGCAAGCTTGTCCTGTTTGGTGGAGATGATATTTAATAAAATAAGTAGAAATCCACTAAAAGTTTTGTTTGGTTATCTTGCAATCCCGAGATAATCGTCTCCATGCTCCAAATCCATTTTAAAGCCATTTTTAAGGCATTTCGCGCATACATGAAATGAACACATTTTTCTCCAAAACTATAACAGATGCAAGCTTGTCCTGTTTGGTGGAGATGATATTTAATAAAATAAGTAGAAATCCACTAAAAGTTTTGTTTGGTTATCTTGCAATCCCGAGATAATCGTCTCCATGCTCCAAATCCATTTTAAAGCCATTTTTAAGGCATTTCGCGCATACATGAAATGAACACATTTTTCTCCAAAACTATAACAGATGCAAGCTTGTCCTGTTTGGTGGAGATGATATTTAATAAAATAAGTAGAAATCCACTAAAAGTTTTGTTTGGTTATCTTGCAATCCCGAGATAATCGTCTCCATGCTCCAAATCCATTTTAAAGCCATTTTTAAGGCATTTCGCGCATACATGAAATGAACACATTTTTCTCCAAAACTATAACAGATGCAAGCTTGTCCTGTTTGGTGGAGATGATATTTAATAAAATAAGTAGAAATCCACTAAAAGTTTTGTTTGGTTATCTTGCAATCCCGAGATAATCGTCTCCATGCTCCAAATCCATTTTAAAGCCATTTTTAAGGCATTTCGCGCATACATGAAATGAACACATTTTTCTCCAAAACTATAACAGATGCAAGCTTGTCCTGTTTGGTGGAGATGATATTTAATAAAATAAGTAGAAATCCACTAAAAGTTTTGTTTGGTTATCTTGCAATCCCGAGATAATCGTCTCCATGCTCCAAATCCATTTTAAAGCCATTTTTAAGGCATTTCGCGCATACATGAAATGAACACATTTTTCTCCAAAACTATAACAGATGCAAGCTTGTCCTGTTTGGTGGAGATCATATTTAATAAAATAAGTAGAAATCTACTAAAAGTTTCGTTTGTTTATATTGCCATCCTGAGATAATCGTCTCCATGCTCCAAATCCATTTTAAAGCCATTTCAAAGGCATTTTGCGCATACATGAAATGAACACATTTTTCTCCAAAACTATAACACATGCAAGCTTGTCCTGTTTGGTGGAGATGATATTTAATAAAATAAGTAGAAAACCACTAAAAGTTTTGTTTGGTTATCTTGCAATCCCGAGATAATCGTCTCCATGCTCCAAATCCATTATAAAGCCATTTTTAAGGCATTTCGCGCATACATGAAATGAACACATTTTTCTCCAAAACTATAACAGATGCAAGCTTGTCCTGTTTGGTGGAGATGATATTTAATAAAATAAGTAGAAATCCACTAAAAGTTTTGTTTGGTTATCTTGCAATCCCGAGATAATCGTCTCCATGCTCCAAATCCATTTTAAATCCATTTCAAAGGCATTTTGCGCATACATGAAATGAACACATTTTTCTCCAAAACTATAACACATGCAAGCTTGTCCTGTTTGGTGGAGATGATATTTAATAAAATAAGTAGAAAACCACTAAAAGTTTTGTTTGGTTATCTTGCAATCCCGAGATAATCGTCTCCATGCTCCAAATCCATTTTAAAGCCATTTTTAAGGCATTTCGCGCATACATGAAATGAACACATTTTTCTCCAAAACTATAACAGATGCAAGCTTGTCCTGTTTGGTGGAGATGATATTTAATAAAATAAGTAGAAATCCACTAAAAGTTTTGTTTGGTTATCTTGCAATCCCGAGATAATCGTCTCCATGCTCCAAATCCATTTTAAAGCCATTTCAAATGCATTTTGCGCATACATGAAATGAACACATTTTTCTCCAAAACTATAACACATGCAAGCTTGTCCTGTTTGGTGGAGATGATATTTAATAAAATAAGTAGAAATCCACTAAAAGTTTTGTTTGGTTATCTTGCAATCCCGAGATAATCGTCTCCATGCTCCAAATCCATTTTAAAGCCATTTTTAAGGCATTTCGCGCATACATGAAATGAACACATTTTTCTCCAAAACTATAACAGATGCAAGCTTGTCCTGTTTGGTGGAGATGATATTTAATAAAATAAGTAGAAATCCACTAAAAGTTTTGTTTGGTTATCTTGCAATCCCGAGATAATCGTCTCCATGCTCCAAATCCATTTTAAAGCCATTTTTAAGGCATTTCGCGCATACATGAAATGAACACATTTTTCTCCAAAACTATAACAGATGCAAGCTTGTCCTGTTTGGTGGAGATGATATTTAATAAAATAAGTAGAAATCCACTAAAAGTTTTGTTTGGTTATCTTGCAATCCCGAGATAATCGTCTCCATGCTCCAAATCCATTTTAAAGCCATTTTTAAGGCATTTCGCGCATACATGAAATGAACACATTTTTCTCCAAAACTATAACAGATGCAAGCTTGTCCTGTTTGGTGGAGATGATATTTAATAAAATAAGTAGAAATCCACTAAAAGTTTTGTTTGGTTATATTGCAATCCCGAGATAATCGTCTCCATGCTCCAAATCCATTTTAAAGCCATTTTTAAGGCATTTCGCGCATACATGAAATGAACACATTTTTCTCCAAAACTATAACAGATGCAAGCTTGTCCTGTTTGGTGGAGATAATATTTAATAAAATAAGTAGAAATCTACTAAAAGTTTCGTTTGTTTATATTGCCATCCTGAGATAATCGTCTCCATGCTCCAAATCCATTTTAAAGCCATTTCAAAGGCATTTTGCGCATACATGAAATGAACACATTTTTCTCCAAAACTATAACACATGCAAGCTTGTCCTGTTTGGTGGAGATGATATTTAATAAAATAAGTAGAAATCCACTAAAAGTTTTGTTTGGTTATCTTGCAATCCCGAGATAATCGTCTCCATGCTCCAAATCCATTTTAAAGCCATTTTTAAGGCATTTCGCGCATACATGAAATGAACACATTTTTCTCTAAAACTATAACAGATGCAAGCTTGTCCTGTTTGGTGGAGATGATATTTAATAAAATAAGTAGAAATCCACTAAAAGTTTTGTTTGGTTATCTTGCAATCCCGAGATAATCGTCTCCATGCTCCAAATCCATTTTAAAGCCATTTTTAAGGTATTTCGCGCATACATGAAATGAACACATTTTTCTCCAAAACTATAACAGATGCAAGCTTGTCCTGTTTGGTGGAGATGATATTTAATAAAATAAGTAGAAATCCACTAAAAGTTTTGTTTGGTTATCTTGCAATCCCGAGATAATCGTCTCCATGCTCCAAATCCATTTTAAAGCCATTTTTAAGGCATTTCGCGCATACATGAAATGAACACATTTTTCTCCAAAACTATAACACATGCAAGCTTGTCCTGTTTGGTGGAGATGATATTTAATAAAATAAGTAGAAATCCACTAAAAGTTTTGTTTGGTTATCTTGCAATCCCGAGATAATCGTCTCCATGCTCCAAATCCATTTTAAAGCCATTTTTAAGGCATTTCGCGCATACATGAAATGAACACATTTTTCTCCAAAACTATAACAGATGCAAGCTTGTCCTGTTTGGTGGAGATGATATTTAATAAAATAAGAAGAAATCCACTAAAAGTTTTGTTTGGTTATCTTGCAATCCCGAGATAATCGTCTCCATGCTCCAAATCCATTTTAAAGCCATTTTTAAGGCATTTCGCGCATACATGAAATGAACACATTTTTCTCCAAAACTATAACAGATGCAAGCTTGTCCTGTTTGGTGGAGATGATATTTAATAAAATAAGTAGAAATCCACTAAAAGTTTTGTTTGGTTATCTTGCAATCCCGAGATAATCGTCTCCATGCTCCAAATCCATTTTAAAGCCATTTTTAAGGCATTTCGCGCATACATGAAATGAACACATTTTTCTCCAAAACTATAACAGATGCAAGCTTGTCCTGTTTGGTGGAGATGATATTTAATAAAATAAGTAGAAATCCACTAAAAGTTTTGTTTGGTTATCTTGCAATCCCGAGATAATCGTCTCCATGCTCCAAATCCATTTTAAAGCCATTTTTAAGGCATTTCGCGCATACATGAAATGAACACATTTTTCTCCAAAACTATAACAGATGCAAGCTTGTCCTGTTTGGTGGAGATGATATTTAATAAAATAAGTAGAAATCCACTAAAAGTTTTGTTTGGTTATCTTGCAATCCCGAGATAATCGTCTCCATGCTCCAAATCCATTTTAAAGCCATTTTTAAGGCATTTCGCGCATACATGAAATGAACACATTTTTCTCCAAAACTATAACAGATGCAAGCTTGTCCTGTTTGGTGGAGATCATATTTAATAAAATAAGTAGAAATCTACTAAAAGTTTCGTTTGTTTATATTGCCATCCTGAGATAATCGTCTCCATGCTCCAAATCCATTTTAAAGCCATTTCAAAGGCATTTTGCGCATACATGAAATGAACACATTTTTCTCCAAAACTATAACACATGCAAGCTTGTCCTGTTTGGTGGAGATGATATTTAATAAAATAAGTAGAAAACCACTAAAAGTTTTGTTTGGTTATCTTGCAATCCCGAGATAATCGTCTCCATGCTCCAAATCCATTTTAAAGCCATTTATAAGGCATTTCGCGCATACATGAAATGAACACATTTTTCTCCAAAACTATAACAGATGCAAGCTTGTCCTGTTTGGTGGAGATGATATTTAATAAAATAAGTAGAAATCCACTAAAAGTTTTGTTTGGTTATCTTGCAATCCCGAGATAATCGTCTCCATGCTCCAAATCCATTTTAAAGCCATTTCAAAGGCATTTTGCGCATACATGAAATGAACACATTTTTCTCCAAAACTATAACACATGCAAGCTTGTCCTGTTTGGTGGAGATGATATTTAATAAAATAAGTAGAAATCCACTAAAAGTTTTGTTTGGTTATCTTGCAATCCCGAGATAATCGTCTCCATGCTCCAAATCCATTTTAAAGCCATTTTTAAGGCATTTCGCGCATACATGAAATGAACACATTTTTCTCCAAAACTATAACAGATGCAAGCTTGTCCTGTTTGGTGGAGATGATATTTAATAAAATAAGTAGAAATCCACTAAAAGTTTTGTTTGGTTATCTTGCAATCCCGAGATAATCGTCTCCATGCTCCAAATCCATTTTAAAGCCATTTTTAAGGCATTTCGCGCATACATGAAATGAACACATTTTTCTCCAAAACTATAACAGATGCAAGCTTGTCCTGTTTGGTGGAGATGATATTTAATAAAATAAGTAGAAATCCACTAAAAGTTTTGTTTGGTTATCTTGCAATCCCGAGATAATCGTCTCCATGCTCCAAATCCATTTTAAAGCCATTTTTAAGGCATTTCGCGCATACATGAAATGAACACATTTTTCTCCAAAACTATAACAGATGCAAGCTTGTCCTGTTTGGTGGAGATGATATTTAATAAAATAAGTAGAAATCCACTAAAAGTTTTGTTTGGTTATCTTGCAATCCCGAGATAATCGTCTCCATGCTCCAAATCCATTTTAAAGCCATTTTTAAGGCATTTCGCGCATACATGAAATGAACACATTTTTCTCCAAAACTATAACAGATGCAAGCTTGTCCTGTTTGGTGGAGATGATATTTAATAAAATAAGTAGAAATCCACTAAAAGTTTTGTTTGGTTATCTTGCAATCCCGAGATAATCGTCTCCATGCTCCAAATCCATTTTAAAGCCATTTTTAAGGCATTTCGCGCATACATGAAATGAACACATTTTTCTCCAAAACTATAACAGATGCAAGCTTGTCCTGTTTGGTGGAGATGATATTTAAGAAAATAAGTAGAAATCCACTAAAAGTTTTGTTTGGTTATCTTGCAATCCCGAGATAATCGTCTCCATGCTCCAAATCCATTTTAAAGCCATTTCAAAGGCATTTTGCGCATACATGAAATGAACACATTTTTCTCCAAAACTATAACACATGCAAGCTTGTCCTGTTTGGTGGAGATGATATTTAATAAAATAAGTAGAAATCCACTAAAAGTTTTGTTTGGTTATCTTGCAATCCCGAGATAATCGTCTCCATGCTCCAAATCCATTTTAAAGCCATTTTTAAGGCATTTCGCGCATACATGAAATGAACACATTTTTCTCCAAAACTATAACAGATGCAAGCTTGTCCTGTTTGGTGGAGATGATATTTAATAAAATAAGTAGAAATCCACTAAAAGTTTTGTTTGGTTATCTTGCAATCCCGAGATAATCGTCTCCATGCTCCAAATCCATTTTAAAGCCATTTTTAAGGCATTTCGCGCATACATGAAATGAACACATTTTTCTCCAAAACTATAACAGATGCAAGCTTGTCCTGTTTGGTGGAGATGATATTTAATAAAATAAGTAGAAATCCACTAAAAGTTTTGTTTGGTTATCTTGCAATCCCGAGATAATCGTCTCCATGCTCCAAATCCATTTTAAAGCCATTTCAAAGGCATTTTGCGCATACATGAAATGAACACATTTTTCTCCAAAACTATAACACATGCAAGCTTGTCCTGTTTGGTGGAGATGATATTTAATAAAATAAGTAGAAAACCACTAAAAGTTTTGTTTGGTTATCTTGCAATCCCGAGATAATCGTCTCCATGCTCCAAATCCATTTTAAAGCCATTTTTAAGGCATTTCGCGCATACATGAAATGAACACATTTTTCTCCAAAACTATAACAGATGCAAGCTTGTCCTGTTTGGTGGAGATGATATTTAATAAAATAAGTAGAAATCCACTAAAAGTTTTGTTTGGTTATCTTGCAATCCCGAGATAATCGTCTCCATGCTCCAAATCCATTTTAAAGCCATTTCAAAGGCATTTTGCGCATACATGAAATGAACACATTTTTCTCCAAAACTATAACACATGCAAGCTTGTCCTGTTTGGTGGAGATGATATTTAATAAAATAAGTAGAAATCCACTAAAAGTTTTGTTTGGTTATCTTGCAATCCCGAGATAATCGTCTCCATGCTCCAAATCCATTTTAAAGCCATTTTTAAGGCATTTCGCGCATACATGAAATGAACACATTTTTCTCCAAAACTATAACAGATGCAAGCTTGTCCTGTTTGGTGGAGATGATATTTAATAAAATAAGTAGAAATCCACTAAAAGTTTTGTTTGGTTATCTTGCAATCCCGAGATAATCGTCTCCATGCTCCAAATCCATTTTAAAGCCATTTTTAAGGCATTTCGCGCATACATGAAATGAACACATTTTTCTCCAAAACTATAACAGATGCAAGCTTGTCCTGTTTGGTGGAGATGATATTTAATAAAATAAGTAGAAATCCACTAAAAGTTTTGTTTGGTTATCTTGCAATCCCGAGATAATCGTCTCCATGCTCCAAATCCATTTTAAAGCCATTTTTAAGGCATTTCGCGCATACATGAAATGAACACATTTTTCTCCAAAACTATAACAGATGCAAGCTTGTCCTGTTTGGTGGAGATGATATTTAATAAAATAAGTAGAAATCCACTAAAAGTTTTGTTTGGTTATATTGCAATCCCGAGATAATCGTCTTCATGCTCCAAATCCATTTTAAAGCCATTTTTAAGGCATTTCGCGCATACATGAAATGAACACATTTTTCTCCAAAACTATAACAGATGCAAGCTTGTCCTGTTTGGTGGAGATGATATTTAATAAAATAAGTAGAAATCCACTAAAAGTTTTGTTTGGTTATCTTGCAATCCCGAGATAATCGTCTCCATGCTCCAAATCCATTTTAAAGCCATTTTTAAGGCATTTCGCGCATACATGAAATGAACACATTTTTCTCCAAAACTATAACAGATGCAAGCTTGTCCTGTTTGGTGGAGATAATATTTAATAAAATAAGTAGAAATTCACTAAAAGTTTCGTTTGTTTATATTGCCATCCTGAGATAATCGTCTCCATGCTCCAAATCCATTTTAAAGCCATTTCAAAGGCATTTTGCGCATACATGAAATGAACACATTTTTCTCCAAAACTATAACACATGCAAGCTTGTCCTGTTTGGTGGAGATGATATTTAATAAAATAAGTAGAAATCCACTAAAAGTTTTGTTTGGTTATCTTGCAATCCCGAGATAATCGTCTCCATGCTCCAAATCCATTTTAAAGCCATTTTTAAGGCATTTCGCGCATACATGAAATGAACACATTTTTCTCCAAAACTATAACAGATGCAAGCTTGTCCTGTTTGGTGGAGATGATATTTAATAAAATAAGTAGAAATCCACTAAAAGTTTTGTTTGGTTATCTTGCAATCCCGAGATAATCGTCTCCATGCTCCAAATCCATTTTAAAGCCATTTTTAAGGCATTTCGCGCATACATGAAATGAACACATTTTTCTCCAAAACTATAACAGATGCAAGCTTGTCCTGTTTGGTGGAGATAATATTTAATAAAATAAGTAGAAATCTACTAAAAGTTTCGTTTGTTTATATTGCCATCCTGAGATAATCGTCTCCATGCTCCAAATCCATTTTAAAGCCATTTCAAAGGCATTTTGCGCATACATGAAATGAACACATTTTTCTCCAAAACTATAACACATGCAATCTTGTCCTGTTTGGTGGAGATGATATTTAATAAAATAAGTAGAAATCCACTAAAAGTTTTGTTTGGTTATCTTGCAATCCCGAGATAATCGTCTCCATGCTCCAAATCCATTTTAAAGCCATTTTTAAGGCATTTCGCGCATACATGAAATGAACACATTTTTCTCTAAAACTATAACAGATGCAAGCTTGTCCTGTTTGGTGGAGATGATATTTAATAAAATAAGTAGAAGTCCACTAAAAGTTTTGTTTGGTTATCTTGCAATCCCGAGATAATCGTCTCCATGCTCCAAATCCATTTTAAAGCCATTTTTAAGGCATTTCGCGCATACATGAAATGAACACATTTTTCTCCAAAACTATAACAGATGCAAGCTTGTCCTGTTTGGTGGAGATGATATTTAATAAAATAAGTAGAAATCCACTAAAAGTTTTGTTTGGTTATCTTGCAATCCCGAGATAATCGTCTCCATGCTCCAAATCCATTTTAAAGCCATTTTTAAGGCATTTCGCGCATACATGAAATGAACACATTTTTCTCCAAAACTATAACAGATGCAAGCTTGTCCTGTTTGGTGGAGATGATATTTAATAAAATAAGTAGAAATCCACTAAAAGTTTTGTTTGGTTATCTTGCAATCCCGAGATAATCGTCTCCATGCTCCAAATCCATTTTAAAGCCATTTTTAAGGCATTTCGCGCATACATGAAATGAACACATTTTTCTCCAAAACTATAACAGATGCAAGCTTGTCCTGTTTGGTGGAGATGATATTTAATAAAATAAGTAGAAATCCACTAAAAGTTTTGTTTGGTTATATTGCAATCCCGAGATAATCGTCTTCATGCTCCAAATCCATTTTAAAGCCATTTTTAAGGCATTTCGCGCATACATGAAATGAACACATTTTTCTCCAAAACTATAACAGATGCAAGCTTGTCCTGTTTGGTGGAGATGATATTTAATAAAATACGTAGAAATCCACTAAAAGTTTTGTTTGGTTATCTTGCAATCCCGAGATAATCGTCTCCATGCTCCAAATCCATTTTAAAGCCATTTTTAAGGCATTTCGCGCATACATGAAATGAACACATTTTTCTCCAAAACTATAACAGATGCAAGCTTGTCCTGTTTGGTGGAGATAATATTTAATAAAATAAGTAGAAATCTACTAAAAGTTTCGTTTGTTTATATTGCCATCCTGAGATAATCGTCTCCATGCTCCAAATCCATTTTAAAGCCATTTCAAAGGCATTTTGCGCATACATGAAATGAACACATTTTTCTCCAAAACTATAACACATGCAAGCTTGTCCTGTTTGGTGGAGATGATATTTAATAAAATAAGTAGAAATCCACTAAAAGTTTTGTTTGGTTATCTTGCAATCCCGAGATAATCGTCTCCATGCTCCAAATCCATTTTAAAGCCATTTTTAAGGCATTTCGCGCATACATGAAATGAACACATTTTTCTCCAAAACTATAACAGATGCAAGCTTGTCCTGTTTGGTGGAGATGATATTTAATAAAATAAGTAGAAATCCACTAAAAGTTTTGTTTGGTTATCTTGCAATCCCGAGATAATCGTCTCCATGCTCCAAATCCATTTTAAAGCCATTTTTAAGGCATTTCGCGCATACATGAAATGAACACATTTTTCTCCAAAACTATAACAGATGCAAGCTTGTCCTGTTTGGTGGAGATAATATTTAATAAAATAAGTAGAAATCTACTAAAAGTTTCGTTTGTTTATATTGCCATCCTGAGATAATCGTCTCCATGCTCCAAATCCATTTTAAAGCCATTTCAAAGGCATTTTGCGCATACATGAAATGAACACATTTTTCTCCAAAACTATAACACATGCAAGCTTGTCCTGTTTGGTGGAGATGATATTTAATAAAATAAGTAGAAATCCACTAAAAGTTTTGTTTGGTTATCTTGCAATCCCGAGATAATCGTCTCCATGCTCCAAATCCATTTTAAAGCCATTTTTAAGGCATTTCGCGCATACATGAAATGAACACATTTTTCTCTAAAACTATAACAGATGCAAGCTTGTCCTGTTTGGTGGAGATGATATTTAATAAAATAAGTAGAAATCCACTAAAAGTTTTGTTTGGTTATCTTGCAATCCCGAGATAATCGTCTCCATGCTCCAAATCCATTTTAAAGCCATTTTTAAGGCATTTCGCGCATACATGAAATGAACACATTTTTCTCCAAAACTATAACAGATGCAAGCTTGTCCTGTTTGGTGGAGATGATATTTAATAAAATAAGTAGAAATCCACTAAAAGTTTTGTTTGGTTATCTTGCAATCCCGAGATAATCGTCTCCATGCTCCAAATCCATTTTAAAGCCATTTTTAAGGCATTTCGCGCATACATGAAATGAACACATTTTTCTCCAAAACTATAACAGATGCAAGCTTGTCCTGTTTGGTGGAGATGATATTTAATAAAATAAGTAGAAATCCACTAAAAGTTTTGTTTGGTTATCTTGCAATCCCGAGATAATCGTCTCCATGCTCCAAATCCATTTTAAAGCCATTTTTAAGGCATTTCGCGCATACATGAAATGAACACATTTTTCTCCAAAACCATAACAGATGCAAGCTTGTCCTGTTTGGTGGAGATGATACTTAATAAAATAAGTAGAAATCCACTAAAAGTTTTGTTCGGTTATCTTGCAATCCCGAGATAATCGTCTCCATGCTCCAAATCCATTTTAAAGCCATTTTTAAGGCATTTCGCGCATACATGAAATGAACACATTTTTCTCCAAAACTATAATAGATGCAAGCTTGTCCTGTTTGGTGGAGATGATATTTAATAAAATAAGTAGAAATCCACTAAAAGTTTTATTTGGTTATCTTGCAATCCCGAGATAATCGTCTCCATGCTCCAAATCCATTTTAAAGCCATTTTTAAGGCATTTCGCGCATACATGAAATGAACACATTTTTCTCCAAAACTATAACAGATGCAAGCTTGTCCTGTTTGGTGGAGATGATATTTAATAAAATAAGTAGAAATCCACTAAAAGTTTTGTTTGGTTATCTTGCAATCCCGAGATAATCGTCTCCATGCTCCAAATCCATTTTAAAGCCATTTTTAAGGCATTTCGCGCATACATGAAATGAACACATTTTTCTCCAAAACTATAACAGATGCAAGCTTGTCCTGTTTGGTGGAGATGATATTTAATAAAATAAGTAGAAATCCACTAAAAGTTTTGTTTGGTTATATTGCAATCCCGAGATAATCGTCTCCATGCTCCAAATCCATTTTAAAGCCATTTTTAAGGCATTTCGCGCATACATGAAATGAACACATTTTTCTCCAAAACTATAACAGATGCAAGCTTGTCCTGTTTGGTGGAGATGATATTTAATAAAATAAGTAGAAATCCACTAAAAGTTTTGTTTGGTTATCTTGCAATCCCGAGATAATCGTCTCCATGCTCCAAATCCATTTTAAAGCCATTTTTAAGGCATTTCGCGCATACATGAAATGAACACATTTTTCTCCAAAACTATAACAGATGCAAGCTTGTCCTGTTTGGTGGAGATGATATTTAATAAAATAAGTAGAAATCCACTAAAAGTTTTGTTTGGTTATCTTGCAATCCCGAGATAATCGTCTCCATGCTCCAAATCCATTTTAAAGCCATTTTTAAGGCATTTCGCGCATACATGAAATGAACACATTTTTCTCCAAAACTATAACAGATGCAAGCTTGTCCTGTTTGGTGGAGATGATATTTAATAAAATAAGTAGAAATCCACTAAAAGTTTTGTTTGGTTATATTGCAATCCTGAGATAATCGTCTTCATGCTCCAAATCCATTTTAAAGCCATTTTTAAGGCATTTCGCGCATACATGAAATGAACACATTTTTCTCCAAAACTATAACAGATGCAAGCTTGTCCTGTTTGGTGGAGATGATATTTAATAAAATAAGTAGAAATCCACTAAAAGTTTTGTTTGGTTATCTTGCAATCCCGAGATAATCGTCTCCATGCTCCAAATCCATTTTAAAGCCATTTTTAAGGCATTTCGCGCATACATGAAATGAACACATTTTTCTCCAAAACTATAACAGATGCAAGCTTGTCCTGTTTGGTGGAGATAATATTTAATAAAATAAGTAGAAATCTACTAAAAGTTTCGTTTGTTTATATTGCCATCCTGAGATAATCGTCTCCATGCTCCAAATCCATTTTAAAGCCATTTCAAAGGCATTTTGCGCATACATGAAATGAACACATTTTTCTCCAAAACTATAACACATGCAAGCTTGTCCTGTTTGGTGGAGATGATATTTAATAAAATAAGTAGAAATCCACTAAAAGTTTTGTTTGGTTATCTTGCAATCCCGAGATAATCGTCTCCATGCTCCAAATCCATTTTAAAGCCATTTTTAAGGCATTTCGCGCATACATGAAATGAACACATTTTTCTCCAAAACTATAACAGATGCAAGCTTGTCCTGTTTGGTGGAGATGATATTTAATAAAATAAGTAGAAATCCACTAAAAGTTTTGTTTGGTTATCTTGCAATCCCGAGATAATCGTCTCCATGCTCCAAATCCATTTTAAAGCCATTTTTAAGGCATTTCGCGCATACATGAAATGAACACATTTTTCTCCAAAACTATAACAGATGCAAGCTTGTCCTGTTTGGTGGAGATAATATTTAATAAAATAAGTAGAAATCTACTAAAAGTTTCGTTTGTTTATATTGCCATCCTGAGATAATCGTCTCCATGCTCCAAATCCATTTTAAAGCCATTTCAAAGGCATTTTGCGCATACATGAAATGAACACATTTTTCTCCAAAACTATAACACATGCAAGCTTGTCCTGTTTGGTGGAGATGATATTTAATAAAATAAGTAGAAATCCACTAAAAGTTTTGTTTGGTTATCTTGCAATCCCGAGATAATCGTCTCCATGCTCCAAATCCATTTTAAAGCCATTTTTAAGGCATTTCGCGCATACATGAAATGAACACATTTTTCTCTAAAACTATAACAGATGCAAGCTTGTCCTGTTTGGTGGAGATGATATTTAATAAAATAAGTAGAAATCCACTAAAAGTTTTGTTTGGTTATCTTGCAATCCCGAGATAATCGTCTCCATGCTCCAAATCCATTTTAAAGCCATTTTTAAGGCATTTCGCGCATACATGAAATGAACACATTTTTCTCCAAAACTATAACAGATGCAAGCTTGTCCTGTTTGGTGGAGATGATATTTAATAAAATAAGTAGAAATCCACTAAAAGTTTTGTTTGGTTATCTTGCAATCCCGAGATAATCGTCTCCATGCTCCAAATCCATTTTAAAGCCATTTTTAAGGCATTTCGCGCATACATGAAATGAACACATTTTTCTCCAAAACTATAACAGATGCAAGCTTGTCCTGTTTGGTGGAGATAATATTTAATAAAATAAGTAGAAATCCACTAAAAGTTTTGTTCGGTTATAATGCAATCCCGAGATAATCGTCTCCATGCTCCAAATCCATTTTAAAGCCATTTTTAAGGCATTTCGCGCATACATGAAATGAACACATTTTTCTCCAAAACTATAACAGATGCAAGCTTGTCCTGTTTGGTGGAGATGATATTTAATAAAATAAGTAGAAATCCACTAAAAGTTTTGTTTGGTTATCTTGCAATCCCGAGATAATCGTCTCCATGCTCCAAATCCATTTTAAAGCCATTTTTAAGGCATTTCGCGCATACATGAAATGAACACATTTTTCTCCAAAACTATAACAGATGCAAGCTTGTCCTGTTTGGTGGAGATCATATTTAATAAAATAAGTAGAAATCTACTAAAAGTTTCGTTTGTTTATATTGCCATCCTGAGATAATCGTCTCCATGCTCCAAATCCATTTTAAAGCCATTTCAAAGGCATTTTGCGCATACATGAAATGAACACATTTTTCTCCAAAACTATAACACATGCAAGCTTGTCCTGTTTGGTGGAGATGATATTTAATAAAATAAGTAGAAAACCACTAAAAGTTTTGTTTGGTTATCTTGCAATCCCGAGATAATCGTCTCCATGCTCCAAATCCATTTTAAAGCCATTTTTAAGGCATTTCGCGCATACATGAAATGAACACATTTTTCTCCAAAACTATAACAGATGCAAGCTTGTCCTGTTTGGTGGAGATGATATTTAATAAAATAAGTAGAAATCCACTAAAAGTTTTGTTTGGTTATCTTGCAATCCCGAGATAATCGTCTCCATGCTCCAAATCCATTTTAAAGCCATTTCAAAGGCATTTTGCGCATACATGAAATGAACACATTTTTCTCCAAAACTATAACACATGCAAGCTTGTCCTGTTTGGTGGAGATGATATTTAATAAAATAAGTAGAAATCCACTAAAAGTTTTGTTTGGTTATCTTGCAATCCCGAGATAATCGTCTCCATGCTCCAAATCCATTTTAAAGCCATTTTTAAGGCATTTCGCGCATACATGAAATGAACACATTTTTCTCCAAAACTATAACAGATGCAAGCTTGTCCTGTTTGGTGGAGATGATATTTAATAAAATAAGTAGAAATCCACTAAAAGTTTTGTTTGGTTATCTTGCAATCCCGAGATAATCGTCTCCATGCTCCAAATCCATTTTAAAGCCATTTTTAAGGCATTTCGCGCATACATGAAATGAACACATTTTTCTCCAAAACTATAACAGATGCAAGCTTGTCCTGTTTGGTGGAGATAATATTTAATAAAATAAGTAGAAATCTACTAAAAGTTTCGTTTGTTTATATTGCCATCCTGAGATAATCGTCTCCATGCTCCAAATCCATTTTAAAGCCATTTCAAAGGCATTTTGCGCATACATGAAATGAACACATTTTTCTCCAAAACTATAACACATGCAAGCTTGTCCTGTTTGGTGGAGATGATATTTAATAAAATAAGTAGAAATCCACTAAAAGTTTTGTTTGGTTATCTTGCAATCCCGAGATAATCGTCTCCATGCTCCAAATCCATTTTAAAGCCATTTTTAAGGCATTTCGCGCATACATGAAATGAACACATTTTTCTCCAAAACTATAACAGATGCAAGCTTGTCCTGTTTGGTGGAGATGATATTTAATAAAATAAGTAGAAATCCACTAAAAGTTTTGTTTGGTTATCTTGCAATCCCGAGATAATCGTCTCCATGCTCCAAATCCATTTTAAAGCCATTTTTAAGGCATTTCGCGCATACATGAAATGAACACATTTTTCTCCAAAACTATAACAGATGCAAGCTTGTCCTGTTTGGTGGAGATAATATTTAATAAAATAAGTAGAAATCTACTAAAAGTTTCGTTTGTTTATATTGCCATCCTGAGATAATCGTCTCCATGCTCCAAATCCATTTTAAAGCCATTTCAAAGGCATTTTGCGCATACATGAAATGAACACATTTTTCTCCAAAACTATAACACATGCAAGCTTGTCCTGTTTGGTGGAGATGATATTTAATAAAATAAGTAGAAATCCACTAAAAGTTTTGTTTGGTTATCTTGCAATCCCGAGATAATCGTCTCCATGCTCCAAATCCATTTTAAAGCCATTTTTAAGGCATTTCGCGCATACATGAAATGAACACATTTTTCTCTAAAACTATAACAGATGCAAGCTTGTCCTGTTTGGTGGAGATGATATTTAATAAAATAAGTAGAAATCCACTAAAAGTTTTGTTTGGTTATCTTGCAATCCCGAGATAATCGTCTCCATGCTCCAAATCCATTTTAAAGCCATTTTTAAGGCATTTCGCGCATACATGAAATGAACACATTTTTCTCCAAAACTATAACAGATGCAAGCTTGTCCTGTTTGGTGGAGATGATATTTAATAAAATAAGTAGAAATCCACTAAAAGTTTTGTTTGGTTATCTTGCAATCCCGAGATAATCGTCTCCATGCTCCAAATCCATTTTAAAGCCATTTTTAAGGCATTTCGCGCATACATGAAATGAACACATTTTTCTCCAAAACTATAACAGATGCAAGCTTGTCCTGTTTGGTGGAGATAATATTTAATAAAATAAGTAGAAATCCACTAAAAGTTTTGTTCGGTTATAATGCAATCCCGAGATAATCGTCTCCATGCTCCAAATCCATTTTAAAGCCATTTTTAAGGCATTTCGCGCATACATGAAATGAACACATTTTTCTCCAAAACTATAACAGATGCAAGCTTGTCCTGTTTGGTGGAGATGATATTTAATAAAATAAGTAGAAATCCACTAAAAGTTTTGTTTGGTTATCTTGCAATCCCGAGATAATCGTCTCCATGCTCCAAATCCATTTTAAAGCCATTTTTAAGGCATTTCGCGCATACATGAAATGAACACATTTTTCTCCAAAACTATAACAGATGCAAGCTTGTCCTGTTTGGTGGAGATCATATTTAATAAAATAAGTAGAAATCTACTAAAAGTTTCGTTTGTTTATATTGCCATCCTGAGATAATCGTCTCCATGCTCCAAATCCATTTTAAAGCCATTTCAAAGGCATTTTGCGCATACATGAAATGAACACATTTTTCTCCAAAACTATAACACATGCAAGCTTGTCCTGTTTGGTGGAGATGATATTTAATAAAATAAGTAGAAAACCACTAAAAGTTTTGTTTGGTTATCTTGCAATCCCGAGATAATCGTCTCCATGCTCCAAATCCATTTTAAAGCCATTTTTAAGGCATTTCGCGCATACATGAAATGAACACATTTTTCTCCAAAACTATAACAGATGCAAGCTTGTCCTGTTTGGTGGAGATGATATTTAATAAAATAAGTAGAAATCCACTAAAAGTTTTGTTTGGTTATCTTGCAATCCCGAGATAATCGTCTCCATGCTCCAAATCCATTTTAAAGCCATTTCAAAGGCATTTTGCGCATACATGAAATGAACACATTTTTCTCCAAAACTATAACACATGCAAGCTTGTCCTGTTTGGTGGAGATGATATTTAATAAAATAAGTAGAAATCCACTAAAAGTTTTGTTTGGTTATCTTGCAATCCCGAGATAATCGTCTCCATGCTCCAAATCCATTTTAAAGCCATTTTTAAGGCATTTCGCGCATACATGAAATGAACACATTTTTCTCCAAAACTATAACAGATGCAAGCTTGTCCTGTTTGGTGGAGATGATATTTAATAAAATAAGTAGAAATCCACTAAAAGTTTTGTTTGGTTATCTTGCAATCCCGAGATAATCGTCTCCATGCTCCAAATCCATTTTAAAGCCATTTTTAAGGCATTTCGCGCATACATGAAATGAACACATTTTTCTCCAAACTATAACAGATGCAAGCTTGTCCTGTTTGGTGGAGATGATATTTAATAAAATAAGTAGAAATCCACTAAAAGTTTTGTTTGGTTATCTTGCAATCCCGAGATAATCGTCTCCATGCTCCAAATCCATTTTAAAGCCATTTTTAAGGCATTTCGCGCATACATGAAATGAACACATTTTTCTCCAAAACTATAACAGATGCAAGCTTGTCCTGTTTAGTGGAGATGATATTTAATAAATAAGTAGAAATCCACTAAAAGTTTTGTTTGGTTATCTTGCAATCCCGAGATAATCGTCTCCATGCTCCAAATCCATTTTAAAGCCATTTTTAAGGCATTTCGCGCATACATGAAATGAACACATTTTTCTCCAAAACTATAACAGATGCAAGCTTGTCCTGTTTGGTGGAGATGATATTTAATAAAATAAGTAGAAATCCACTAAAAGTTTTGTTTGGTTATCTTGCAATCCTGAGATAATCGTCTCCATGCTCCAAATCCATTTTAAAGCCATTTTTAAGGCATTTCGCGCATACATGAAATGAACACATTTTTCTCCAAAACTATAACAGATGCAAGCTTGTCCTGTTTGGTGGAGATGATATTTAATAAAATAAGTAGAAATCCACTAAAAGTTTTGTTTGGTTATCTTGCAATCCCGAGATAATCGTCTCCATGCTCCAAATCCATTTTAAAGACATTTTTAAGGCATTTCGCGCATACATGAAATGAACACATTTTTCTCCAAAACTATAACAGATGCAAGCTTGTCCTGTTTGGTGGAGATGATATTTAATAAAATAAGTAGAAATCCACTAAAAGTTTTGTTTGGTTATATTGTAATCCCGAGATAATCGTCTCCATGCTCCAAATCCATTTTAAAGCCATTTTTAAGGCATTTCGCGCATACATGAAATGAACACATTTTTCTCCAAAACTATAACAGATGCAAGCTTGTCCTGTTTGGTGGAGATGATATTTAATAAAATAAGTAGAAATCCACTAAAAGTTTTGTTTGGTTATCTTGCAATCCCGAGATAATCGTATCCATGCTCCAAATCCATTTTAAAGCCATTTTTAAGGCATTTCGCGCATACATGAAATGAACACATTTTTCTCCAAAACTATAACAGATGCAAGCTTGTCCTGTTTGGTGGAGATGATATTTAATAAAATAAGTAGAAATCCACTAAAAGTTTTGTTTGGGTTATCTTGCAATCCCGAGATAATCGTCTCATGCTCCAAATCCATTTTAAAGCCATTTTTAAGGCATTTCGCGCATACATGAAATGAACACATTTTTCTCCAAAACTATAACAGATGCAAGCTTGTCTGTTTGGTGGAGATGATATTTAATAAAATAAGTAGAAATCCACTAAAAGTTTTGTTTGGTTATCTTGCAATCCCGAGATAATCGTCTCCATGCTCCAAATCCATTTTAAAGCCATTTTTAAGGCATTTCGCGCATACATGAAATGAACACATTTTTCTCCAAAACTATAACAGATGCAAGCTTGTCCTGTTTGGTGGAGATAATATTTAATAAAATAAGTAGAAATCTACTAAAAGTTTCGTTTGTTTATATTGCCATCCTGAGATAATCGTCTCCATGCTCCAAATCCATTTTAAAGCCATTTCAAAGGCATTTGCGCATACATGAAATGAACACATTTTTCTCCAAAACTATAACACATGCAAGCTTGTCCTGTTTGGTGGAGATGATATTTAATAAAATAAGTAGAAATCCACTAAAAGTTTTGTTTGGTTATCTTGCAATCCCGAGATAATCGTCTCCATGCTCCAAATCCATTTTAAAGCCATTTTTAAGGCATTTCGCGTATACATGAAATGAACACATTTTTCTCTAAAACTATAACAGATGCAAGCTTGTCCTGTTTGGTGGAGATGATATTTAATAAAATAAGTAGAAATCCACTAAAAGTTTTGTTTGGTTATCTTGCAATCCCGAGATAATCGTCTCCATGCTCCAAATCCATTTTAAAGCCATTTTTAAGGCATTTCGCGCATACATGAAATGAACACATTTTTCTCCAAAACTATAACAGATGCAAGCTTGTCCTGTTTGGTGGAGATGATATTTAATAAAATAAGTAGAAATCCACTAAAAGTTTTGTTTGGTTATCTTGCAATCCCGAGATAATCGTCTCCATGCTCCAAATCCATTTTAAAGCCATTTTAAGGCATTTCGCGCATACATGAAATGAACACATTTTTCTCCAAAACTATAACAGATGCAAGCTTGTCCTGTTTGGTGGAGATGATATTTAATAAAATAAGTAGAAATCCACTAAAAGTTTTGTTTGGTTATCTTGCAATCCCGAGATAATCGTCTCCATGCTCCAAATCCATTTTAAAGCCATTTTTAAGGCATTTCGCGCATACATGAAATGAACACATTTTTTTCAAAACTATAACAGATGCAAGCTTGTCCTGTTTGGTGGAGATGATATTTAATAAAATAAGTAGAAATCCACTAAAAGTTTTGTTTGGTTATCTTGCAATCCCGAGATAATCGTCTCCATGCTCCAAATCCATTTTAAAGCCATTTTTAAGGCATTTCGCGCATACATGAAATGAACACATTTTTCTCCAAAACTATAACAGATGCAAGCTTGTCCTGTTTGGTGGAGATGATATTTAATAAAATAAGTAGAAATCCACTAAAAGTTTTGTTTGGTTATCTTGCAATCCCGAGATAATCGTCTCCATGCTCCAAATCCATTTTAAAGCCATTTTTAAGGCATTTCGCGCATACATGAAATGAACACATTTTTCTCCAAAACTATAACAGATGCAAGCTTGTCCTGTTTGGTGGAGATGATATTTAATAAAATAAGTAGAAATCCACTAAAAGTTTTGTTTGGTTATCTTGCAATCCCGAGATAATCGTCTCCATGCTCCAAATCCATTTTAAAGCCATTTTTAAGGCATTTCGCGCATACATGAAATGAACACATTTTTCTCCAAAACTATAACAGATGCAAGCTTGTCCTGTTTGGTGGAGATGATATTTAATAAAATAAGTAGAAATCCACTAAAGGTTTTGTTTGGTTATCTTGCAATCCCGAGATAATCGTCTCCATGCTCCAAATCCATTTTAAAGCATTTTTAAGGCATTTCGCGCATACATGAAATGAACACATTTTTCTCCAAAACTATAACAGATGCAAGCTTGTCCTGTTTGGTGGAGATGATATTTAATAAAATAAGTAGAAATCCACTAAAAGTTTTGTTTGGTTATCTTGCAATCCCGAGATAATCGTCTCCATGCTCCAAATCCATTTTAAAGCCATTTTTAAGGCATTTCGCGCATACATGAAATGAACACATTTTTCTCCAAAACTATAACAGATGCAAGCTTGTCCTGTTTGGTGGAGATGATATTTAATAAAATAAGTAGAAATCCACTAAAAGTTTTGTTTGGTTATCTTGCAATCCCGAGATAATCGTCTCCATGCTCCAAATCCATTTTAAAGCCATTTTTAAGGCATTTCGCGCATACATGAAATGAACACATTTTTCTCCAAAACTATAACAGATGCAAGCTTGTCCTGTTTGGTGGAGATGATATTTAATAAAATAAGTAGAAATCCACTAAAAGTTTTGTTTGGTTATATTGCAATCCCGAGATAATCGTCTCCATGCTCCAAATCCATTTTAAAGCCATTTTTAAGGCATTCGCGCATACATGAAATGAACACATTTTTCTCCAAAACTATAACAGATGCAAGCTTGTCCTGTTTGGTGGAGATGATATTTAATAAAATAAGTAGAAATCCACTAAAGTTTTGTTTGGTTATCTTGCAATCCCGAGATAATCGTCTCCATGCTCCAAATCCATTTAAAGCCATTTTTAAGGCATTTCGCGCATACATGAAATGAACACATTTTTCTCCAAAACTATAACAGATGCAAGCTTGTCCTGTTTGGTGGAGATGATATTTAATAAAATAAGTAGAAATCCACTAAAAGTTTTGTTTGGTTATCTTGCAATCCCGAGATAATCGTCTCCATGCTCCAAATCCATTTTAAAGCCATTTTTAAGGCATTTCGCGCATACATGAAATGAACACATTTTTCTCCAAAACTATAACAGATGCAAGCTTGTCCTGTTTGGTGGAGATGATATTTAATAAAATAAGTAGAAATCCACTAAAAGTTTTGTTTGGTTATATTGCAATCCCGAGATAATCGTCTCCATGCTCCAAATCCATTTTAAAGCCATTTTTAAGGCATTTCGCGCATACATGAAATGAACACATTTTTCTCCAAAACTATAACAGATGCAAGCTTGTCCTGTTTGGTGGAGATGATATTTAATAAAATAAGTAGAAATCCACTAAAAGTTTTGTTTGGTTATCTTGCAATCCCGAGATAATCGTCTCCATGCTCCAAATCCATTTTAAAGCCATTTTTAAGGCATTTCGCGCATACATGAAATGAACACATTTTTCTCCAAAACTATAACAGATGCAAGCTTGTCCTGTTTGGTGGAGATGATATTTAATAAAATAAGTAGAAATCCACTAAAAGTTTTGTTTGGTTATCTTGCAATCCCGAGATAATCGTCTCCATGCTCCAAATCCATTTTAAAGCCATTTTTAAGGCATTTCGCGCATACATGAAATGAACACATTTTCTCCAAAACTATAACAGATGCAAGCTTGTCCTGTTTGGTGGAGATGATATTTAATAAAATAAGTAGAAATCCACTAAAAGTTTTGTTTGGTTATCTTGCAATCCCGAGATAATCGTCTCCATGCTCCAAATCCATTTAAAGCCATTTTTAAGGCATTTCGCGCATACATGAAATGAACACATTTTTCTCCAAAACTATAACAGATGCAAGCTTGTCCTGTTTGGTGGAGATGATATTTAATAAAATAAGTAGAAATCCACTAAAAGTTTTGTTTGGTTATATTGCAATCCCGAGATAATCGTCTCCATGCTCCAAATCCATTTTAAAGCCATTTTTAAGGCATTTCGCGCATACATGAAATGAACACATTTTTCTCCAAAACTATAACAGATGCAAGCTTGTCCTGTTTGGTGGAGATGATATTTAATAAAATAAGTAGAAATCCACTAAAAGTTTTGTTTGGTTATCTTGCAATCCCGAGATAATCGTCTCCATGCTCCAAATCCATTTTAAAGCCATTTTTAAGGCATTTCGCGCATACATGAAATGAACACATTTTTCTCCAAAACTATAACAGATGCAAGCTTGTCCTGTTTGGTGGAGATGATATTTAATAAAATAAGTAGAAATCCACTAAAAGTTTTGTTTGGTTATCTTGCAATCCCGAGATAATCGTCTCCATGCTCCAAATCCATTTTAAAGCCATTTTTAAGGCATTTCGCGCATACATGAAATGAACACATTTTTCTCCAAAACTATAACACATGCAAGCTTGTCCTGTTTGGTGGAGATGATATTTAATAAAATAAGTAGAAATCCACTAAAAGTTTTGTTTGGTTATCTTGCAATCCCGAGATAATCGTCTCATGCTCCAAATCCATTTTAAAGCCATTTTTAAGGCATTTCGCGCATACATGAAATGAACACATTTTTCTCCAAAACTATAACAGATGCAAGCTTGTCCTGTTTGGTGGAGATGATATTTAATAAAATAAGTAGAAATCCACTAAAAGTTTTGTTTGGTTATCTTGCAATCCCGAGATAATCGTCTCCATGCTCCAAATCCATTTTAAAGCCATTTTTAAGGCATTTCGCGCATACATGAAATGAACACATTTTTCTCCAAAACTATAACAGATGCAAGCTTGTCCTGTTTGGTGAGATGATATTTAATAAAATAAGTAGAAATCCACTAAAAGTTTTGTTTGGTTATCTTGCAATCCCGAGATAATCGTCTCCATGCTCCAAATCCATTTTAAAGCCATTTTTAAGGCATTTCGCGCATACATGAAATGAACACATTTTTCTCCAAAACTATAACAGATGCAAGCTTGTCCTGTTTGGTGGAGATGATATTTAATAAAATAAGTAGAAATCCACTAAAAGTTTTGTTTGGTTATCTTGCAATCCCGAGATAATCGTCTCCATGCTCCAAATCCATTTTAAAGCCATTTTTAAGGCATTTCGCGCATACATGAAATGAACACATTTTCTCCAAAACTATAACAGATGCAAGCTTGTCCTGTTTGGTGGAGATGATATTTAATAAAATAAGTAGAAATCCACTAAAAGTTTTGTTTGGTTACATTGCAATCCCGAGATAATCGTCTCCATGCTCCAAATCCATTTTAAAGCCATTTTTAAGGCATTTCGCGCATACATGAAATGAACACATTTTTCTCCAAAACTATAACAGATGCAAGCTTGTCCTGTTTGGTGGAGATGATATTTAATAAAATAAGTAGAAATCCACTAAAAGTTTGTTTGGTTATCTTGCAATCCCGAGATAATCGTCTCCATGCTCCAAATCCATTTTAAAGCCATTGTTAAGGCATTTCGCGCATACATGAAATGAACACATTTTTCTCCAAAACTATAACAGATGCAAGCTTGTCCTGTTTGGTGGAGATGATATTTAATAAAATAAGTAGAAATCCACTAAAAGTTTTGTTTGGTTATCTTGCAATCCCGAGATAATCGTCTCCATGCTCCAAATCCATTTTAAAGCCATTTTTAAGGCATTTCGCGCATACATGAAATGAACACATTTTTCTCCAAAACTATAACAGATGCAAGCTTGTCCTGTTTGGTGGAGATGATATTTAATAAAATAAGTAGAAATCCACTAAAAGTTTTGTATGGTTATCTTGCAATCCCGAGATAATCGTCTCCATGCTCCAAATCCATTTTAAAGCCATTTTTAAGGCATTTCGCGCATACATGAAATGAACACATTTTTCTCCAAAACTATAACAGATGCAAGCTTGTCCTGTTTGGTGGAGATGATATTTAATAAAATAAGTAGAAATCCACTAAAAGTTTTGTTTGGTTATATTGCAATCCCGAGATAATCGTCTCCATGCTCCAAATCCATTTTAAAGCCATTTTTAAGGCATTTCGCGCATACATGAAATGAACACATTTTTCTCCAAAACTATAACAGATGCAAGCTTGTCCTGTTTGGTGGAGATGATATTTAATAAAATAAGTAGAAATCCACTAAAAGTTTTGTTTGGTTATCTTGCAATCCCGAGATAATCGTCTCCATGCTCCAAATCCATTTTAAAGCCATTTTTAAGGCATTTCGCGCATACATGAAATGAACACATTTTTCTCCAAAACTATAACAGATGCAAGCTTGTCCTGTTTGGTGGAGATGATATTTAATAAAATAAGTAGAAATCCACTAAAAGTTTTGTTTGGGTTATCTTGCAATCCCGAGATAATCGTCTCCATGCTC
>NW_027443365.1:0-47972 GCF_048569485.1 Anomaloglossus baeobatrachus | reverse complement strand
GCAGAACAGCAGGACACGGGCAGGACGGCCCCACAAACTCCACCATCGTATCTGGAGAGAGCAACATCCCCGAAAATGACTGCACCCAACGGTAAACACGGCAGCCGGGCACCACGGGGGAGGGACATGCAGCACCACAGACGGGGGAGGGACATGCAGCACTACACAACAGCCGGACACCACGGGGGAGGGACATGCAGCACCACAGAGCAGCAGGACACCACGGGGAGGGACATGCAGCACCACAGAGCAGCAGGACACCACGGGGAGGGACATGCAGCACCACAGAGCAGCCGGACACCACGGGGGAGGGACATGCAGCACTACACAACAGCCGGACACCACGGGGGAGGGACATGCAGCACCACAGAGCAGCCGGACGCCACGGGGGAGGGACATGCTGCACCACAGAGCAGCCGGACGCCACGGGGGATAGACATGCTGCACCACAGAGCAGCCGGACGCCACGGGGGAGGGACATGCTGCACCACAGAGCAGCCGGACGCCACGGGGGAGGGACATGCTGCACCACAGAGCAGCCGGACGCCACGGGGGAGGGACATGCTGCACCACAGAGCAGCCGGACGGCACGGGGGAGGGACATGCTGCACCACAGAGCAGCCGGACGGCACGGGGGAGGGACATGCTGCACCACAGAGCAGCCGGACGGCACGGGGGAGGGACATGCTGCACCACAGAGCAGCCGGACGGCACGGGGGAGGGACATGCTGCACCACAGAGCAGCCGGACGCCACGGGGGAGGGACATGCAGCACCACAGAGCAGCCGGACGCCACGGGGGAGGGACATGCAGCACCACAGAGCAGCCGGACACCACGGGGGAGGGACATGCAGCACCACAGAGCAGCCGGACACCACGGGGGAGGGACATGCAGCACCACAGAGCAGCCGGACACCACGGGGGAGGGACATGCAGCACCACAGAGCAGCCGGGCACCACGGGGAGGGACATGCAGCACCACAGAGCAGCCGGGCACCACGGGGAGGGACATGCAGCACCACAGAGCAGCCGGGCACCACGGGGGAGGGACATGCAGCACCAGAGAGCAGCCGGACACCACGGGGAGGGACATGCAGCACCACAGTGCAGCCGGGCACCACGGGGGAGGGACATGCAGCACCACAGTGCAGCCGGGCACCACGGGGGAGGGACATGCAGCACCACAGAGCAGCCGGACACCACGGGGGAGGGACATGCAGCACCACAGAGCAGCCGGACACCACGGGGGAGGGACCGGCAGCACCACAGAGCAAGGACATGCAGCACCACACTGCAACCGGACACCACGGGGGAAGGACATGCAGCACACCGGCTCCCTCCGGGGCCGTTTTCCCCCCGCACACACCGCTCCGGGGCCGTTCCCCCCCGCACACACAGGCTCCGGGGCCGTTCCCCCCCGCACACACAGGCTCCGGGGCCGTTCCCCCCCGCACACACAGGCTCCGGGGCCGTTCCCCCCCGCACACACAGGCTCCGGGGCCGTTCCCCCCCGCACACACAGGCTCCGGGGCCGTTCCCCCCCGCACACACAGGCTCCGGGGCCGTTCCCCCCCCGCACACACAGGCTCCGGGGCCGTTCCCCCCCCGCACACACAGGCTCCGGGGCCGTTCCCCCCCGCACACACAGGCTCCGGGGCCGTTCCCCCCCCCCCCCCCCCCGCACACACAGGCTCCGGGGCCGTTCCCCCCCCCCCCCGCACACACAGGCTCCGGGGCCGTTCCCCCCCCCCCCACACACACCGGCTCCGGGGCCGTTCGCCCCCCCCCCCCGCACACACCGGCTCCGGGGCCGTTCCCCCCCCCCCCCGCACACACCGGCTCCGGGGCCGTTCCCCCCCCGCCCCCACCGGCTCCGGGGGCCCTTTCCCCCCCGCACACACCGGCTCCGGGGCCGTTTCCCCCGCACACACCGCCTCCGGGGCCGTTTCCCCCGCACACACCGCCTCCGGGGCCCTTTCCCCCCCCCCCCCACACACACCGGCTCCGGGGCCGTTCCCCCCCCCCCCGCACACACCGGCTCCGGGGCCCTTTCCCCCCCGCACACACCGGCTCCGGGGACGTTTCCCCCCGCACACACAGGCTCCGGGGCCGTTCCCCACCGCACACACAGGCTCCGGGGCCGTTCCCCACCGCACACACAGGCTCCGGGGCCGTTCCCTCCCCCCCACACACACACCGGCTCCGGGGCCGTTCCCCCCCCCCCCCCCGCACACACCGGCTCCGGGGCCGTTCCCCCCCCCCCCCCCCCCCGCGCACACACCGGCTCCGGGGCCGTTCCCCCCCCCCCCCCCGCACACACCGGCTCCGGGGCCCTTTCCCCCCCGCACACACCGGCTCCGGGGACGTTTCCCCCCGCACACACCGGCTCCGGGGACGTTCCCCCCCCCCCCCCGCGCACACACCGGCTCCGGGGCCGTTCCCCCCCCCCCCCCCCCGCACACACCGGCTCCGGGGCCCTTTCCCCCCCGCACACACCGGCTCCGGGGACGTTTCCCCCCGCACACACCGGCTCCGGGGACGTTTCCCCCCGCACACACCGGCTCCGGGGACGTTTCCCCCCGCACACACCGCCTCCGGGGCCCTTTCCCCCGCACACACCCGCCTCCGGGGCCCTTTCCCCCGCACACACCGCCTCCGGGGCCCTTTCCCCCGCACACACCGCCTCCGGGGCCGTTTCCCCCGCACACACCGCCTCCGGGGCCGTTTCCCCCGCACACACCGCCTCCGGGGCCGTTTCCCCCGCACACACCGCCTCCGGGGCCGTTTCCCCCGCACACACCGCCTCCGGGGCCGTTTCCCCCGCACACACCGCCTCCGGGGCCGTTTCCCCCGCACACACCGCACACACCGGCTCCGGGGCCGTTCCCCCCCCCCCCCCGCACACACCGGCTCCGGGGCCGTTCCCCCACCCCCCCGCACACACCGGCTCCGGGGCCGTTCCCCCACCCCCCCCGCACACACCGGCTCCGGGGCCGTTCCCCCCCCCCCCCGCACACACCGGCTCCGGGGCTCTTTCCCCCCCGCACACACCGGCTCCGGGGACGTTTCCCCCCGCACACACAGGCTCCGGGGCCGTTCCCCCCCGCACACACAGGCTCCGGGGCCGTTTCCCCCCGCACACACAGGCTCCGGGGCCGTTCCCCCCCCCCCCCCGCACACACCGGCTCCGGGGCCGTTCCCCCCACACACACACACACCGGCTCCGGGGCCGTTCCCCCCCCCGCACACACCGGCTCCGGGGCCGTTCCCCCCCCCCCCCGCACACACCGGCTCCGGGGCCCTTTCCCCCCCGCACACACCGGCTCCGGGGACGTTTCCCCCCGCACACACCGCCTCCGGGGCCCTTTCCCCCGCACACACCGCCTCCGGGGCCCTTTCCCCCCCCCCCCCCACACACACCGGCTCCGGGGCCGTTCCCCCCCCCCCCCCCGCACACACCGGCTCCGGTACCCGTTCCCCCCCCCCCGCACACACCGGCTCCGGGGCCGTTCCCCCCCCCCCCCGCACACAACCGGCTCCGGGGCTCTTTCCCCCCCGCACACACCGGCTCCGGGGACGTTTCCCCCCGCACACACCGGCTCCGGGGCCGTTCCCCCCCGCACACACCGGCTCCGGGGCCGTTCCCCCCCGCACACACAGGCTCCGGGGCCGTTCCCCCCCCGCACACACAGGCTCCGGGGCCGTTCCCCCCCCGCACACACAGGCTCCGGGGCCGTTCCCCCCCCGCACACACCGGCTCCGGGGCCGTTTCCCCCCGCACACACCGCCTCCGGGGCCGTTTCCCCCCCCGCACACACCGCCTCCGGGGACGTTTCCCCCCGCACACACCGCCTCCGGGGACGTTTCCCCCCCGCACACACCGGCTCCGGGGACGTTTCCCCCCCCCGCACACACCGGCTCCGGGGACGTTTCCCCCCCCCGCACACACCGGCTCCGGGGCCGTTCCCCCCCGCACACACCGGCTCCGGGGCCGTTCTCCCCCGCACACACCGCCTCCGGGGCCGTCCCCCCCCCCGCACACACCGGCTCCGGGGCCGTTTCCCCCCCGCACACACCGGCTCCGGGGCCGTTTCCCCCCCCGCACACACCGGCTCCGGGGCCGTTTCCCCCCCCGCACACACCGGCTCCGGGGCCGTTCCCCCCCGCACACACAGGCTCCGGGGCCGTTCCCCCCCGCACACACAGGCTCCGGGGCCGTTTCCCCCCGCACACACCACCGCCTCCGGGGCCGTTTCCCCCCCCGCACACACCGGCTCCGGGGCCGTTTCCCCCCCGCACACACCGCCTCCGGGGCCGTTTCCCCCCCGCACACACCGCCTCCGGGGCCGTTTCCCCCCCGCACACACCGCCTCCGGGGCCGTTTCCCCCCCGCACACACCGGCTCCGGGGCCGTTTCCCCCCCCGCACACACCGGCTCCGGGGCCGTTTCCCCCCCGCACACACCGCCTCCGGGGCCGTTTCCCCCCGCACACACCGCCTCCGGGGCCGTTTCCCCCCGCACACACCGCCTCCGGGGCCGTTTCCCCCCCGCACACACCCGCCTCCGGGGCCGTTTCCCCCCGCACACCACCGCCTCCGGGGCCGTTTCCCCCCCGCACACACCGCCTCCGGGGCCGTTTCCCCCCGCACACACCGCCTCCGGGGCCGTTTCCCCCCGCACACACCGCCTCCGGGGCCGTTTCCCCCGCACACACCGCCTCCGGGGCCGTTTCCCCCCCGCACACACCCGCCTCCGGGGCCGTTTCCCCCCGCACACACAGGCTCCGGGGCCGTTTCCCCCCCCCCGCACACACCGCCTCCGGGGCCGTTTCCCCCCGCACACACCGCCTCCGGGGCCGTTTCCCCCCGCACACACCGCCTCCGGGGCCGTTTCCCCCCGCACACACCGGCTCCGGGGCCGTTCCCCCCCGCACACACAGGCTCCGGGGCCGTTTCCCCCCGCACACACAGGCTCCGGGGCCGTTTCCCCCCGCACACACCGGCTCCGGGGCCGTTTCCCCCCCCCGCACACACCGCCTCCGGGGCCGTTTCCCCCCGCACACACCGCCTCCGGGGCCGTTTCCCCCCGCACACACCGCCTCCGGGGCCGTTCCCCCCCGCACACACCGGCTCCGGGGCCGTTCCCCCCCGCACACACCGGCTCCGGGGCCGTTCCCCCCCGCACACACCGCCTCCGGGGCCGTTCCCCCCCGCACACACCGGCTCCGGGGCCGTTCCCCCCCGCACACACCGCCTCCGGGGCCGTTCCCCCCCGCACACTTCACCGCCTCCGGGGCCGTTCCCCCCCGCACACAGCCGCCTCCGGGGCCGTTCCCCCCCGCACACACCGGCTCCGGGGCCGTTCCCCCCCCGCACACACCGGCTCCGGGGCCGTTCCCCCCCGCACACACCGGCTCCGGGGCCGTTTCCCCCCCGCACACACCGGCTCCGGGGACGTTTCCCCCCCCACACACAGGCTCCGGGGCCGTTCCCCCCCGCACACACCGGCTCCGGGGCCGTTTCCCCCCCGCACACACCGGCTCCGGGGCCGTTTCCCCCCCGCACACACCGGCTCCGGGGCCGTTCCCCCCCGCACACACAGGCTCCGGGGACGTTTCCCCCCGCACACACCGGCTCCGGGGACGTTTCCCCCCACACACACCGGCTCCGGGGCCGTTTCCCCCCGCACACACAGGCTCCGGGGACGTTTCCCCCCCGCACACACCGGCTCCGGGGACGTTTCCCCCCCACACACACCGGCTCCGGGGACGTTTCCCCCCACACACACCGGCTCCGGGGCCGTTTCCCCCCCGCACACACCGGCTCCGGGGCCGTTTCCCCCCCGCACACACCGGCTCCGGGGCCGTTCCCCCCCGCACACACAGGCTCCGGGGACGTTTCCCCCCGCACACACCGGCTCCGGGGCCGTTTCCCCCCGCACACACAGGCTCCGGGGACGTTTCCCCCCCACACACACCGGCTCCGGGGCCGTTTCCCCCCGCACACACAGGCTCCGGGGACGTTTCCCCCCGCACACACCGGCTCCGGGGACGTTTCCCCCCACACACACCGGCTCCGGGGACGTTTCCCCCCCACACACACCGGCTCCGGGGCCGTTCCCCCCCGCACACACCGGCTCCGGGGACGTTCCCCCCCGCACACACCGGCTCCGGGGCCGTTTCCCCCGCACACACCGGCTCCGGGGCCGTTCCCCCCGCACACACCGGCTCCGGGGCCGTTTCCCCCGCACACACCGGCTCCGGGGCCGTTCCCCCCGCACACACCGGCTCCGGGGCCGTTTCCCCCCCACACACCGGCTCCGCGCGGCCTTATTACCTGGTCCATCAGCTCCGGTCTTCAAGTGTAAAAGATAGTCCCCGCCCACATCCCGGTTTGGCCACGCTCCTTCACACTGACTGGCAGTCGTTACCATGGAAATAAATGCCGCCTCTTTACTGATTGGTTTACTGTGCTAAAGGCCTGGGACCAGGAGAATTCTTGATTGGATGAACATTGTAGGCGGAGTCATATTTTTATAAGACCTCGGATAACGTGGCGCTCAATATCTAAGGTCCTCAAGTTACTTAGCAACCAGTGGTCATCGCCTCCCTGTTACCTGGCAACAAGACACCATAGCCTTCCTGCCTATGAACGCGAACCCCCAGTATACAGTCACCCCTCCACTACACCTGTACCCTCACTGCCGCCCCTATATACACCTGTACCCTCACTGCCGCCCCTATATACACCTGTACCCTCACTGCCGCCCCTATATACACCTGTACCCTCACTGCCGCCCCTATATACACCTGTACCCTCACTGCCGCCCCTATATACACCTGTATCCTTACTGCCGCCCCTATATACACCTGTATCCTCACTGCCGCCCCTATATACACCTGTATCCTCACTGCCGCCCCTATATACACCTGTATCCTCACTGCCGCCCCTATATACACCTGTATCCTCACTGCCGCCCCTATATACACCTGTACCCTCACTGCTGCCCCTATATACACCTGTATCCTCACTGCCGCCCCTATATACACCTGTATCCTCACTGCCGCCCCTATATACACCTGTATCCTCACTGCCGCCCCTATATACACCTGTATCCTCACTGCTGCCCCTATATACACCTGTACCCTCACTGCCGCCCCTATATACACCTGTATCCTCACTGCCGCCCCTATATACACCTGTATCCTTACTGCCGCCCCTATATACACCTGTATCCTCACTGCCGCCCCTATATACACCTGTATCCTCACTGCCGCCCCTATATACACCTGTATCCTCACTGCCGCCCCTATATACACCTGTATCCTCACTGCCGCCCCTATATACACCTGTATCCTCACTGCCGCCCCTATATACACCTGTACCCTCACTGCCGCCCCTATATACACCTGTATCCTCACTGCCGCCCCTATATACACCTGTATCCTCACTGCCGCCCCTATATACACCTGTACCCTCACTGCCGCCCCTATATACACCTGTATCCTCACTGCCGCCCCTATATACACCTGTATCCTCACTGCCGCCCCTATATACACCTGTACCCTCACTGCCGCCCCTATATACACCTGTATCCTCACTGCCGCCCCTATATACACCTGTATCCTCACTGCCGCCCCTATATACACCTGTACCCTCACTGTCTCCCCTATATACACCTGTATCCTCACTGCCGCCCCTATATACACCTGTATCCTCACTGCCGCCCCTATATACACCTGTATCCTCACTGCCGCCCCTATATACACCTGTACCCTCACTGCCGCCCCTATATACACCTGTATCCTTACTGCCGCCCCTATATACACCTGTATCCTCACTGCCGCCCCTATATACACCTGTATCCTCACTGCCGCCCCTATATACACCTGTATCCTCACTGCCGCCCCTATATACACCTGAATCCTCACTGCCGCCCCTATATACACCTGTACCCTCACTGCCGCCCCTATATACACCTGTATCCTCACTGCCGCCCCTATATACACCTGTATCCTCACTGCCGCCCCTATATACACCTGTACCCTCACTGCCGCCCCTATATACACCTGTATCCTCACTGCCGCCCCTATATACACCTGTATCCTCACTGCCGCCCCTATATACACCTGTACCCTCACTGCCGCCCCTATATACACCTGTATCCTCACTGCCGCCCCTATATACACCTGTATCCTCACTGCCGCCCCTATATACACCTGTACCCTCACTGCCGCCCCTATATACACCTGTATCCTCACTGCCGCCCCTATATACACCTGTACCCTCACTGCTGCCCCTATATACACCTGTATCCTCACTGCCGCCCCTATATACACCTGTACCCTCACTGCCGCCCCTATATACACCTGTATCCTCACTGCCGCCCCTATATACACCTGTATCCTCACTGCCGCCCCTATATACACCTGTATCCTCACTATTGCCCCTATATACACCTGTATCCTCACTGCTTCCCCTATATACACCTGTATCCTCACTGCCGCCCCTATATACACCTGTATCCTCACTGCCGCCCCTATATACACCTGTATCCTCACTGCCGCCCCTATATACACCTGTATCCTCACTGCTGCCCCTATATACACCTGTATCCTCACTGCCGCCCCTATATACACCTGTATCCTCACTACTGCCCCTATATACACCTGTATCCTCACTGCTGCCCCTATATACACCTGTATCCTCACTGCTGCCCCTATATACACCTGTATCCTCACTGCTGCCCCTATATACACCTGTATCCTCACTGCTGCCCCTATATACACCTGTATCCTCACTACTGCCCCTATATACACCTGTATCCTCACTGCTGCCCCTATATACACCTGTATCCTCACTGCTGCCCCTATATACACCTGTATCCTCACTGCTGCCCCTATATACACCTGTACCCTCACTGCCGCTCCTATATACACCTGTATCCTCACTGCCGCCCCTATATACACCTGTATCCTCACTGCCGCCCCTATATACACCTGTATCCTCACTGCCGCCCCTATATACACCTGTATCCTCACTGCCGCCCCTATATACACCTGTATCCTCACTGCTGCCCCTATATACACCTGTATCCTAACTGCCGCCCCTATATACACCTGTATCCTCACTGCCGCCCCTATATACACCTGTATCCTCACTGCCGCCCCTATATACACCTGTATCCTCACTGCTGCCCCTATATACACCTGTATCCTCACTGCCGCCCCTATATACACCTGTATCCTCACTGCCGCCCCTATATACACCTGTATCCTCACTGCCGCCCCTATATACACCTGTATCCTCACTGCCGCCCCTATATACACCTGTATCCTCACTGCCGCCCCTATATACACCTGTATCCTCACTGCCGCCCCTATATACACCTGTATCCTCACTGCTGCCCCTATATACACCTGTATCCTCACTGCTGCCCCTATATACACCTGTATCCTCACTGCCGCCCCTATATACACCTGTATCCTCACTGCCGCCCCTATATACACCTGTATCCTCACTGCCGCCCCTATATACACCTGTATCCTCACTGCCGCCCCTATATACACCTGTATCCTCACTGCCGCCCCTATATACACCTGTATCCTCACTGCCGCCCCTATATACACCTGTACCCTCACTGCCGCCCCTATATACACCTGTATCCTCACTGCTGCCCCTATATACACCTGTATCCTCACTGCCGCCCCTATATACACCTGTATCCTCACTGCCGCCCCTATATACACCTGTATCCTCACTGCTGCCCCTATATACACCTGTATCCTCACTACTGCTCCTATATGCACCTGTATCCTCACTGCCGCCCCTATATACACCTGTATCCTCACTGCCGCCCCTATATACACCTGTATCCTCACTGCCACCCCTATATACACCTGTATCCTCACTGCCGCCCCTATATACACCTGTATCCTCACTGCCGCCCCTATATACACCTGTATCCTCACTGCCGCCCCAATATACACCTGTATCCTCACTGCCGCCCCTATATACACCTGTATCCTCACTGCCGCCCCTATATACACCTGTATCCTCACTGCCGCCCCTATATACACCTGTATCCTCACTGCCGCCCCTATATACACCTGTATCCTCACTGCCGCCCCTATATACACCTGTATCCTCACTGCTGCCCCTATATACACCTGTATCCTCACTGCCGCCCCTATATACACCTGTATCCTCACTGCCGCCCCTATATACACCTGTATCCTCACTGCCGCCCCTATATACACCTGTATCCTCACTACTGCCCCTATATACACCTGTATCCTCACTGCCGCCCCTATATACACCTGTACCCTCACTGCCGCCCCTATATACACCTGTATCCTCACTGCCGCCCCTATATACACCTGTATCCTCACTGCCACCCCTATATACACCTGTATCCTCACTGCCGCCCCTATATACACCTGTATCCTCACTGCCGCCCCTATATACACCTGTATCCTCACTGCCGCCCCTATATACACCTGTACCCTCACTGATGTCCCTATATACACCTGTATCCTCACTGCCGCCCCTATATACACCTGTATCCTCACTGCCGCCCCTATATACACCTGTATCCTCACTACTTCCCCTATATACACCTGTATCCTCACTACTGCCCCTATATACACCTGTATCCTCACTGCCGCCCCTATATACACCTGTATCCTCACTGCCGCCCCTATATACACCTGTATCCTCACTGCCGCCCCTATATACACCTGTATCCTCACTGTCGCCCCTATATACACCTGTACCCTCACTGCCGCCCCTATATACACCTGTATCCTCACTGTCGCCCCTATATACACCTGTACCCTCACTGCTGCCCCTATATACACCTGTATCCTCACTGCCGCCCCTATATACACCTGTATCCTCACTGCCGCCCCTATATACACCTGTACCCTCACTGCTGCCCCTATATACACCTGTACCCTCACTGCTGCCCCTATATACACCTGTATCCTCACTGCTGCCCCTATATACACCTGTATCCTCACTGCCGCCCCTATATACACCTGTATCCTCACTGCTGCCCCTATATACACCTGTACCCTCACTGCTGCTCCTATATACACCTGTATCCTCACTGCCGCCCCTATATACACCTGTATCCTCACTGCCGCCCCTATATACACCTGTATCCTCACTGCCGCCCCTATATACACCTGTATCCTCACTGCCGCCCCTATATACACCTGTATCCTCACTGCCGCCCCTATATACACCTGTATCCTCACTGCCGCCCCTATATACACCTGTATCCTCACTGCTGCCCCTATATACACCTGTACCCTCACTGCCGCCCGTATATACACCTGTATCCTCACTGCTGCCCCTATATACACCTGTATCCTCACTGCCGCCCCTATATACACCTGTATCCTCACTGCCGCCCCTATATACACCTGTATCCTCACTGCCGCCCCTATATACACCTGTATCCTCACTGCCGCCCCTATATACACCTGTATCCTCACTGCCGCCCCTATATACACCTGTATCCTCACTGCCGCCCCTATATACACCTGAACCCTCACTGCTGCTCCTATATACACCTGTATCCTCACTACCGCCCCTATATACACCTGTACCCTCACTGCCGCCCCTATATACACCTGTATCCTCACTGCCGCCCCTATATACACCTGTATCCTCACTACCGCCCCTATATACACCTGTACCCTCACTGCCGCCCCTATATACACCTGTATCCTCACTGCCGCCCCTATATACACCTGTATCCTCACTGCTGCCCCTATATACACCTGTATCCTCACTGCCGCCCCTATATACACCTGTATCCTCACTGCCGCCCCTATATACACCTGTATCCTCACTGCCGCCCCTATATACACCTGTATCCTCACTGCCGCCCCTATATACACCTGTATCCTCACTGCTGCCCCTATATACACCTGTATCCTCACTGCCGCCCCTATATACACCTGTATCCTCACTGCTGCCCCTATATACACCTGTATCCTCACTGCTGCTCCTATATACACCTGTATCCTCACTGCCGCCCCTATATACACCTGTATCCTCACTGCCGCCCCTATATACACCTGTATCCTCACTGCCGCCCCTATATACACCTGTATCCTCACTGCCGCCCCTATATACACCTGTATCCTCACTGCCGCCCCTATATACACCTGTATCCTCACTGCTGCCCCTATATACACCTGTACCCTCACTGCTGCTCCTATATACACCTGTATCCTCACTACTGCCCCTATATACACCTGTAACCTCACTGCCGCCCCTATATACACCTGTAACCTCACTGCCGCCCCTATATACACCTGTATCCTCACTGCCGCCCCTATATACACCTGTATCCTCACTACTGCCCCTATACACACCTGTATCCTCACTACTGCCCATATATACACCTGTATGTTCACTGCCGCCCCTATATACACCTGTATCCTCACTACTGCCCCTATATACACCTGTATCTTCACTGCCGCCTCTATATACACCTGTATCCTCACTACTGCCCCTATATACACCTGTACCCTCACTGCTGCCCCTATATACACCTGTATCCTCACTGCCGCCCCTATATACACCTGTATCCTCACTGCCGCCCCTATATACACCTGTATCCTCACTGATGCCCCTATATACATCTGTATCCTCACTGCCGCCCCTATATACACCTGTATCCTCACTGCTGCCCCTATATACACCTGTATCCTCACTGCTGCCCCTATATACACCTGTATCCTCACTGCTGCCCCTATATACACCTGTATCCTCACTACTGCCCCTATATACACCTGTATCCTCACTGCCGCCCCTATATACACCTGTATCCTCACTGCCGCCCCTATATACACCTGTATCCTCACTGCTGCCCCTATATACACCTGTATCCTCACTGCTGCCCCTATATACACCTGTATCCTCACTGCCGCCCCTATATACACCTGTATCCTCACTGCCGCCCCTATATACACCTGTATCCTCACTGCCCCCCCCATATACACCTGTATCCTCACTGCCGCCCCTATATACACCTGTATCCTCACTGCCGCCCCTATATACACCTGTATCCTCAGCTTCCCCTATATACACCTGTATCCTCACTGCCGCCCCTATATACACCTGTATCCTCACTGCCGCCCCTATACACACCTGTATCCTCACTGCTGCCCCTATATACACCTGTATCCTCACTGCTGCCCCTATATACACCTGTATCCTCACTGCCGCCCCTATATACACCTGTATCCTCACTGCCGCCCCTCTATACACCTGTATCCTCACTACTGCCCCTATATACACCTGTATCCTCACTGCCGCCCCTATATACACCTGTATCCTCACTGCCGCCCCTATATACACCTGTATCCTCACTGCTGCCCCTATATACACCTGTATCCTCACTGCTGCCCCTATATACACCTGTATCCTCACTGCCGCACCTATATACACCTGTATCCTCACTGCCGCCCCTATATACACCTGTATCCTCACTGCCGCCCCTATATACACCTGTATCCTCACTGCCGCCCCTATATACACCTGTATCCTCACTGCCGCCCCTATATACACCTGTAACCTCACTGCCGCCCCTATATACACCTGTATCCTCACTGCCGCCCCTATATACACCTGTATCCTCACTGCTGCCCCTATATACACCTGTATCCTCACTGCTGCCCCTATATACATCTGTATCCTCACTGCTGCCGCTATATACACCTGTATCCTCACTACTGCCCCTATATACACCTGTATCCTCACTGCCGCCCCTATATACACCTGTACCCTCACTGCTGCCCCTATATACACCTATATCCTCACTGACGCCCGAATATACACCTGTATCCTCACTGCTGCCCCTATATACACCTGTATCCTCACTGCCGCCCCTATATACACCTGTATCCTCACTGCCGCCCCTATATACACCTGTATCCTCACTGCCGCCCCTATATACACCTGTATCCTCACTTTCACCCCTATATACACCTGTATCCTCACTTTCACACCTATATACACCTGTATCCTCACTGCCGCCCCTATATACACCTGTATCCTCACTGCCACCCCTATATACACCTGTATCCTCACTGCCGCCCCTATATACACCTGTATCCTCACTGCCGCCCCTATATACACCTGTATCCTCACTGCCGCCCCTATATACACCTGTATCCTCACTGCTGCCCCTATATACACCTGTATCCTCACTGCCGCCCCTATATACACCTGTATCCTCACTGCTTCCCCTATATACACCTGTATCCTCACTACTGCTCCTATATGCACCTGTATCCTCACTGCTGCTCCTATATACACCTGTACCCTCACTGCTGCCCCTATATACACCTGTATCCTCACTGCTGCCCCTATATACACCTGTATCCTCACTGCCACCCCTATATACACCTGTATCCTCACTGCCGCCCCTATATAAACCTGTATCCTCACTGCCGCCCCTATATACACCTGTATCCTCACTGCCGCCCCTATATACACCTGTATCCTCACTTTCACCCCTATATACACCTGTATCCTCACTGCCGCCCCTATATACACCTGTATCCTCACTGCCGCCCCTATATACACCTGTATCCTCACTTTCACCCCTATATACACCTGTATCCTCACTGCCGCCCCTATATACACCTGTATCCTCACTGCCGCCCCTATATACACCTGTATCCTCACTGCTGCCCCTATATACACCTGTATCCTCACTGCCGCCCCTATATACACCTGTATCCTCACTGCCGCCCCTATATACACCTGTACCCTCACTGCTGCTCCTATATACACCTGTATCCTCACTACCGCCCCTATATACACCTGTACCCTCACTGCCGCCCCTATATACACCTGTATCCTCACTGCCGCCCCTATATACACCTGTATCCTCACTACCGCCCCTATATACACCTGTACCCTCACTGCCGCCCCTATATACACCTGTATCCTCACTGCCGCCCCTATATACACCTGTATCCTCACTGCTGCCCCTATATACACCTGTATCCTCACTGCCGCCCCTATATACACCTGTATCCTCACTGCCGCCCCTATATACACCTGTATCCTCACTGCCGCCCCTATATACACCTGTATCCTCACTGCCGCCCCTATATACACCTGTATCCTCACTGCTGCCCCTATATACACCTGTATCCTCACTGCCGCCCCTATATACACCTGTATCCTCACTGCTGCCCCTATATACACCTGTATCCTCACTGCTGCTCCTATATACACCTGTATCCTCACTGCCGCCCCTATATACACCTGTATCCTCACTGCCGCCCCTATATACACCTGTATCCTCACTGCCGCCCCTATATACACCTGTATCCTCACTGCCGCCCCTATATACACCTGTATCCTCACTGCCGCCCCTATATACACCTGTATCCTCACTGCTGCCCCTATATACACCTGTACCCTCACTGCTGCTCCTATATACACCTGTATCCTCACTACTGCCCCTATATACACCTGTAACCTCACTGCCGCCCCTATATACACCTGTAACCTCACTGCCGCCCCTATATACACCTGTATCCTCACTGCCGCCCCTATATACACCTGTATCCTCACTACTGCCCCTATACACACCTGTATCCTCACTACTGCCCATATATACACCTGTATGTTCACTGCCGCCCCTATATACACCTGTATCCTCACTACTGCCCCTATATACACCTGTATCTTCACTGCCGCCTCTATATACACCTGTATCCTCACTACTGCCCCTATATACACCTGTACCCTCACTGCTGCCCCTATATACACCTGTATCCTCACTGCCGCCCCTATATACACCTGTATCCTCACTGCCGCCCCTATATACACCTGTATCCTCACTGATGCCCCTATATACATCTGTATCCTCACTGCTGCCCCTATATACACCTGTATCCTCACTGCTGCCCCTATATACACCTGTATCCTCACTGCTGCCCCTATATACACCTGTATCCTCACTGCTGCCCCTATATACACCTGTATCCTCACTACTGCCCCTATATACACCTGTATCCTCACTGCCGCCCCTATATACACCTGTATCCTCACTGCCGCCCCTATATACACCTGTATCCTCACTGCTGCCCCTATATACACCTGTATCCTCACTGCTGCCCCTATATACACCTGTATCCTCACTGCCGCCCCTATATACACCTGTATCCTCACTGCCGCCCCTATATACACCTGTATCCTCACTGCCCCCCCCATATACACCTGTATCCTCACTGCCGCCCCTATATACACCTGTATCCTCACTGCCGCCCCTATATACACCTGTATCCTCAGCTTCCCCTATATACACCTGTATCCTCACTGCCGCCCCTATATACACCTGTATCCTCACTGCCGCCCCTATACACACCTGTATCCTCACTGCTGCCCCTATATACACCTGTATCCTCACTGCTGCCCCTATATACACCTGTATCCTCACTGCCGCCCCTATATACACCTGTATCCTCACTGCCGCCCCTCTATACACCTGTATCCTCACTACTGCCCCTATATACACCTGTATCCTCACTGCCGCCCCTATATACACCTGTATCCTCACTGCCGCCCCTATATACACCTGTATCCTCACTGCTGCCCCTATATACACCTGTATCCTCACTGCTGCCCCTATATACACCTGTATCCTCACTGCCGCACCTATATACACCTGTATCCTCACTGCCGCCCCTATATACACCTGTATCCTCACTGCCGCCCCTATATACACCTGTATCCTCACTGCCGCCCCTATATACACCTGTATCCTCACTGCCGCCCCTATATACACCTGTAACCTCACTGCCGCCCCTATATACACCTGTATCCTCACTGCCGCCCCTATATACACCTGTATCCTCACTGCTGCCCCTATATACACCTGTATCCTCACTGCTGCCCCTATATACATCTGTATCCTCACTGCTGCCGCTATATACACCTGTATCCTCACTACTGCCCCTATATACACCTGTATCCTCACTGCCGCCCCTATATACACCTGTACCCTCACTGCTGCCCCTATATACACCTATATCCTCACTGACGCCCGAATATACACCTGTATCCTCACTGCTGCCCCTATATACACCTGTATCCTCACTGCCGCCCCTATATACACCTGTATCCTCACTGCCGCCCCTATATACACCTGTATCCTCACTGCCGCCCCTATATACACCTGTATCCTCACTTTCACCCCTATATACACCTGTATCCTCACTTTCACACCTATATACACCTGTATCCTCACTGCCGCCCCTATATACACCTGTATCCTCACTGCCACCCCTATATACACCTGTATCCTCACTGCCGCCCCTATATACACCTGTATCCTCACTGCCGCCCCTATATACACCTGTATCCTCACTGCCGCCCCTATATACACCTGTATCCTCACTGCTGCCCCTATATACACCTGTATCCTCACTGCCGCCCCTATATACACCTGTATCCTCACTGCTTCCCCTATATACACCTGTATCCTCACTACTGCTCCTATATGCACCTGTATCCTCACTGCTGCTCCTATATACACCTGTACCCTCACTGCTGCCCCTATATACACCTGTATCCTCACTGCTGCCCCTATATACACCTGTATCCTCACTGCCACCCCTATATACACCTGTATCCTCACTGCCGCCCCTATATAAACCTGTATCCTCACTGCCGCCCCTATATACACCTGTATCCTCACTGCCGCCCCTATATACACCTGTATCCTCACTTTCACCCCTATATACACCTGTATCCTCACTGCCGCCCCTATATACACCTGTATCCTCACTGCCGCCCCTATATACACCTGTATCCTCACTTTCACCCCTATATACACCTGTATCCTCACTGCCGCCCCTATATACACCTGTATCCTCACTGCCGCCCCTATATACACCTGTATCCTCACTGCTGCCCCTATATACACCTGTATCCTCACTGCCGCCCCTATATACACCTGTATCCTCACTGCCGCCCCTATATACACCTGTATCCTCACTGCTGCCCCTATATACACCTGTATCCTCACTGCCGCCCCTATATACACCTGTATCCTCACTGCCGCCCCTATATACACCTGTATCCTCACTTTCACCCCTATATACACCTGTATCCTCACTGCCGCCCCTATATACACCTGTATCCTCACTGCCACCCCTATATACACCTGTATCCTCACTGCTGCCCCTATATACACCTGTATCCTCACTGCCGCCCCTATATACACCTGTATCCTCACTGCCACCCCTATATACACCTGTATCCTCACTGCCACCCCTATATACACCTGTATCCTCACTGCCGCCCCTATATACACCTGTATCCTCACTGCCGCCCCTATATACACCTGTATCCTCACTGCCGCCCCTATATACACCTGTATCCTCACTACCGCCCCTATATACACCTATATCCTTACTTTCACCCCTATATACACCTGTATCCTCACTACTGCTCCTATATACACCTGTATCCTCACTGCCGCCCCTATATACACCTGTATCCTCACTGCCGCCCCTATATACACCTGTATCCTCACTGCCGCCCCTATATACACCTGTATCCTCACTGCCGCCCCTATATACACCTGTATCCTCACTGCCGCCCCTATATACACCTGTATCCTCACTTTCACCCCTATATACACCTGTATCCTCACTACTGCTCCTATATGCACCTGTATCCTCACTGCTGCTCCTATATACACCTGTACCCTCACTGCTGCCCCTATATACACCTGTATCCTCACTGCTGCCCCTATATACACCTGTATCCTCACTGCCGCCCCAATATACACCTGTATCCTCACTGCCGCCCCTATATACACCTGTATCCTCACTGCTGCCCCTATATACACCTGTATCCTCACTACTGCCCCTGTATACACCTGTATCCTCACTGCCGCCCCTATATACACCTGTATCCTCACTGCTGCCCCAATATACACCTGTATCCTCACTGCCGCCCCTATATACACCTGTATCTTCACTGCCGCCCCTATATACACCTGTATCCTCACTACTGCCCCTATATACACCTGTATCCTCACTGCCGCCCCTATATACACCTGTACCCTCACTGCTGCCCCTATATACACCTGTATCCTCACTGCCGCCCCTATATACACCTGTATCCTCACTGCTGCCCCTATATACACCTGTATCCTCACTACTGCCCCTATATACACCTGTATCCTCACTGCCGCCCCTATATACACCTGTATCCTCACTGCTGCCCCAATATACACCTGTATCCTCACTGCCGCCCCTATATACACCTGTATCCTCACTGCTTCCCCTATATACACCTGTATCCTCACTGCTTCCCCTATATACACCTGTATCCTCACTGCCGCCCCTATATACACCTGTATCCTCACTGCTGCCCGTATATACACCTGTATCCTCACTGCCGCCCCTATATACATCTGTATCCTCACTGCTGCCCCTATATACACCTGTATCCTCACTGCTGCCCCTATATACACCTGTATCCTCACTGCCGCCCCTATATACACCTGTATCCTCACTGCCGCTCCTATATACACCTGTATCCTCACTGCTGCCCCTATATACACCTGTATCCTCACTGCTGCCCCTATATACACCTGTATCCTCACTGCTGCCCCTATATACACCTGTATCCTCCCTGCCGCCCCTATATACACCTGTATCCTCACTGCTGCCCCTATATACACCTGTATCCTCACTGCCGCCCCTATATACACCTGTATCCTCACTGCTGCCCCTATATACACCTGTATCTTCACTGCCGCCCCTATATACACCTGTATCTTCACTACTGCCCCTATATACACCTGTATCCTCACTACTGCCCCTATATACACCTGTATCCTCACTACTGCCCCTATATACACCTGTATCTTCACTGCCGCCCCTATATACACCTGTATCCTCACTACTGCCCCTATATACACCTGTATCTTCACTGCCGCCCCTATATACACCTGTATCCTCACTGCTGCCCCTATATACACCTGTATCCTCACTGCTGTCCCTATATACACCTGTATCCTCACTGCCGCCCCTATATACACCTGTATCCTCACTGCCGCCCCTATATACACCTGTATCCTCACTGCTGCCCCTATATACACCTGTATCCTCACTGCCGCCCCTATATACACCTGTATCCTCACTGCTTCCCCTATATACACCTGTATCCTCACTACTGCTCCTATATGCACCTGTATCCTCACTGCTGCTCCTATATACACCTGTACCCTCACTGCTGCCCCTATATACACCTGTATCCTCACTGCTGCCCCTATATACACCTGTATCCTCACTGCCACCCCTATATACACCTGTATCCTCACTGCCGCCCCTATATAAACCTGTATCCTCACTGCCGCCCCTATATACACCTGTATCCTCACTGCCGCCCCTATATACACCTGTATCCTCACTTTCACCCCTATATACACCTGTATCCTCACTGCCGCCCCTATATACACCTGTATCCTCACTGCCGCCCCTATATACACCTGTATCCTCACTTTCACCCCTATATACACCTGTATCCTCACTGCCGCCCCTATATACACCTGTATCCTCACTGCCGCCCCTATATACACCTGTATCCTCACTGCTGCCCCTATATACACCTGTATCCTCACTGCCGCCCCTATATACACCTGTATCCTCACTGCCGCCCCTATATACACCTGTATCCTCACTGCTGCCCCTATATACACCTGTATCCTCACTGCCGCCCCTATATACACCTGTATCCTCACTGCCGCCCCTATATACACCTGTATCCTCACTTTCACCCCTATATACACCTGTATCCTCACTGCCGCCCCTATATACACCTGTATCCTCACTGCCACCCCTATATACACCTGTATCCTCACTGCTGCCCCTATATACACCTGTATCCTCACTGCCGCCCCTATATACACCTGTATCCTCACTGCCACCCCTATATACACCTGTATCCTCACTGCCACCCCTATATACACCTGTATCCTCACTGCCGCCCCTATATACACCTGTATCCTCACTGCCGCCCCTATATACACCTGTATCCTCACTGCCGCCCCTATATACACCTGTATCCTCACTACCGCCCCTATATACACCTGTATCCTTACTTTCACCCCTATATACACCTGTATCCTCACTACTGCTCCTATATACACCTGTATCCTCACTGCCGCCCCTATATACACCTGTATCCTCACTGCCGCCCCTATATACACCTGTATCCTCACTGCCGCCCCTATATACACCTGTATCCTCACTGCCGCCCCTATATACACCTGTATCCTCACTGCCGCCCCTATATACACCTGTATCCTCACTTTCACCCCTATATACACCTGTATCCTCACTACTGCTCCTATATGCACCTGTATCCTCACTGCTGCTCCTATATACACCTGTACCCTCACTGCTGCCCCTATATACACCTGTATCCTCACTGCTGCCCCTATATACACCTGTATCCTCACTGCCGCCCCAATATACACCTGTATCCTCACTGCCGCCCCTATATACACCTGTATCCTCACTGCTGCCCCTATATACACCTGTATCCTCACTACTGCCCCTGTATACACCTGTATCCTCACTGCCGCCCCTATATACACCTGTATCCTCACTGCTGCCCCAATATACACCTGTATCCTCACTGCCGCCCCTATATACACCTGTATCTTCACTGCCGCCCCTATATACACCTGTATCCTCACTACTGCCCCTATATACACCTGTATCCTCACTGCCGCCCCTATATACACCTGTACCCTCACTGCTGCCCCTATATACACCTGTATCCTCACTGCCGCCCCTATATACACCTGTATCCTCACTGCTGCCCCTATATACACCTGTATCCTCACTACTGCCCCTATATACACCTGTATCCTCACTGCCGCCCCTATATACACCTGTATCCTCACTGCTGCCCCAATATACACCTGTATCCTCTCTGCCGCCCCTATATACACCTGTATCCTCACTGCTTCCCCTATATACACCTGTATCCTCACTGCTTCCCCTATATACACCTGTATCCTCACTGCCGCCCCTATATACACCTGTATCCTCACTGCTGCCCGTATATACACCTGTATCCTCACTGCCGCCCCTATATACATCTGTATCCTCACTGCTGCCCCTATATACACCTGTATCCTCACTGCTGCCCCTATATACACCTGTATCCTCACTGCCGCCCCTATATACACCTGTATCCTCACTGCCGCTCCTATATACACCTGTATCCTCACTGCTGCCCCTATATACACCTGTATCCTCACTGCTGCCCCTATATACACCTGTATCCTCACTGCTGCCCCTATATACACCTGTATCCTCCCTGCCGCCCCTATATACACCTGTATCCTCACTGCTGCCCCTATATACACCTGTATCCTCACTGCCGCCCCTATATACACCTGTATCCTCACTGCTGCCCCTATATACACCTGTATCTTCACTGCCGCCCCTATATACACCTGTATCTTCACTACTGCCCCTATATACACCTGTATCCTCACTACTGCCCCTATATACACCTGTATCCTCACTACTGCCCCTATATACACCTGTATCTTCACTGCCGCCCCTATATACACCTGTATCCTCACTACTGCCCCTATATACACCTGTATCTTCACTGCCGCCCCTATATACACCTGTATCCTCACTGCTGCCCCTATATACACCTGTATCCTCACTGCTGTCCCTATATACACCTGTATCCTCACTGCCGCCCCTATATACACCTGTATCCTCACTGCCGCCCCTACATACACCTGTATCCTCACTGCCGCCCCTATATACACCTGTATCCTCACTACCGCCCCTATATACACCTGTATCCTTACTTTCACCCCTATATACACCTGTATCCTCACTGCCGCCCCTATATACACCTGTATCCTCACTGCCGCCCCTATATACACCTGTATCCTCACTGCCGCCCCTATACACCTGTATCCTCACTGCCGCCCCTATATACACCTGTATCCTCACTGCCGCCCCTATATACACCTGTATCCTCACTGCCGCCCCTATATACACCTGTATCCTCACTGCCGCCCCTATATATACCTGTACCACCTGTACCCTCACTGCCGCCCCTATATACACCTGTACCCTCACTGCCGCCCCTATATACACCTGTATCCTCACTGCTTCCCCTATATACACCTGTATCCTCACTGCTTCCCCTATATACACCTGTATCCTCACTGCCGCTCCTATATACACCTGTATCCTCACTACTGCCCCTATATACACCTGTATCCTCACTGCCGCTCCTATATACACCTGTATCCTCACTGCCGCCCCTATATACACCTGTATCCTCACTGCCACCCCTATATACACCTGTATCCTCACTGCCGCCCCTATATACACCTGTATCCTCACTGCCGCCCCTATATACACCTGTATCCTCACTGCCGCCCCTATATACACCTGTATCCTCACTACTGCCCCTATATACACCTGTATCCTCACTGCTGCCCCTATATACACCTGTATCCTCACTACTGCCCCTATATACACCTGTATCCTCACTACTGCCCCTATATACACCTGTATCCTCACTGCTGCCCCTATATACACCTGTACCCTCACTGCCACCCCTATATACACCTGTATCCTCACTGCCGCCCCTATATACACCTGTATCCTCACTGCCACCCCTATATACACCTGTATCCTCACTGCCGCCCCCATATACACCTGTATCCTCACTGCCGCCCCTATATACACCTGTATCCTCACTGACGCCCCTATATACACCTGTATCCTCACTGACGCCCCTATATACACCTGTATCCTCACTGCTGCCCCTATATACACCTGTATCCTCACTGCCGCCCCTATATACACCTGTATCCTCACTGCTGCCCCTATATACACCTGTATCCTCACTGCCGCCCCTATATACACCTGTATCCTCACTGCCGCCCCTATATACATCTGTATCTTCACTGCCGCACCTATATACACCTGTACCCTCACTGTCTCCCCTATATACACCTGTATCCTCACTGCCACCCCTATATACACCTGTATCCCCACTGCCGCCCCTATATACACCTGTATCCTCACTGCCGCCCCCCTATATACACCTGTATCCTCACTGCCGCCCCTATATACACCTATATCTTCACTGCTGCCCCTATATACACCTATATCCTCACTGCCGCCCGAATATACACCTGTATCCTCACTGCTGCCCCTATATACACCTGTATCCTCACTGCCGCCCCTATATACACCTGTATCCTCACTGCCGCCCCTATATACACCTGTATCCTCACTTTCACCCCTATATACACCTGTATCCTCACTTTCACACCTATATACACCTGTATCCTCACTGCCGCCCCTATATACACCTGTATCCTCACTGCCACCCCTATATACACCTGTATCCTCACTGCCGCCCCTATATACACCTGTATCCTCACTGCCGCCCCTATATACACCTGTATCCTCACTGCCGCCCCTATATACACCTGTATCCTCACTGCCGCCCCTATATACACCTGTATCCTCACTGCCACCCCTATATACACCTGTATCCTCACTGCCGCCCCTATATACACCTGTATCCTCACTGCCGCCCCTATATACACCTGTATCCTCACTGCTGCCCCTATATACACCTGTATCCTCACTGCCGCCCCTATATACAACTGTATCCTCACTGCTTCCCCTATATACACCTGTATCCTCACTACTGCTCCTATATGCACCTGTATCCTCACTGCTGCTCCTATATACACCTGTATCCTCACTGCTGCCCCTATATACACCTGTATCCTCACTGCCACCCCTATATACACCTGTATCCTCACTGCCGCCCCTATATACACCTGTATCCTCACTGCCGCCCCTATATACACCTGTATCCTCACTGCCGCCCCTATATACACCTGTATCCTCACTGCCGCCCCTATATACACCTGTATCCTCACTGCCGCCCCTATATACACCTGTATCCTCACTGCCGCCCCTATATACACCTGTATCCTCACTGCCGCCCCTATATACACCTGTATCCTCACTTTCACCCCTATATACACCTGTATCCTCACTGCCGCCCCTATATACACCTGTATCCTCACTGCCACCCCTATATACACCTGTATCCTCACTGCCGCCCCTATATACACCTGTATCCTCACTGCCGCCCCTATATACACCTGTATCCTCACTGCCGCCCCTATATACACCTGTATCCTCACTGCTGCCCCTATATACACCTGTATCCTCACTGCCGCCCCTATATACACCTGTATCATCACTGCTTCCCCTATATACACACCTGTATCCTCACTACTGCTCCTATATGCACCTGTATCCTCACTGCTGCTCCTATATACACCTGTACCCTCACTGCTGCCCCTATATACACCTGTATCCTCACTGCCGCCCCTATATACACCTGTATCCTCACTGCCGCCCCTATATACACCTGTATCCTCACTGCCGCCCCTATATACACCTGTATCCTCACTGCCACCCCTATATACACCTGTATCCTCACTGCCACCCCTATATACACCTGTATCCTCACTGCCGCCCCTATATACCCCTGTATCCTCACTGCTGCCCCTATATACACCTGTATCCTCACTTCCACCCCTATATACACCTGTATCCTCACTGCCGCCTCTATATACACCTGTATCCTCACTGCCGCCCCTATATACACCTGTATCCTCACTGCCGCCCCTATATACACCTGTATCCTCACTGCCGCCCCTATATACACCTGTATCCTCACTGCCGCCCCTATATACACCTGTATCCTCACTTTCACCCCTATATACACCTGTATCCTCACTACTGCTCCTATATACACCTGTATCCTCACTGCCGCCCCTATATACACCTGTGTCACGAACAGCCGGGGAAGTCCCTCAGAAATCCGCAGCTGTTCACTGATTTGTTACACACGACTACTCTCTAGCGCCCCCCTTGTCTGCAGGCCACTTTTGGTACTGCAGGACAATGCATAAGATGAGGCTGCTGAGCTGATAATGCCAAATATTGGAGGTCTCACAGCAAGGGTAAATGTATATCTCTGATTCCTGCTAATGGAATATTTATATACCTCGGTACCCTTAATGATGGCACTCCAATAATTCTATGCAATAACAATTACGCTGCCACCACCCAGACTTTCTACAGGTAGCTGGGAACCCGTTTCAGATAGCATAAGGCCCTTCGGGGTTTTGGATTCGTATATAAAGCATAAGGAAAGAAACTCTTAAATTTTTATATATTTAATCCGAAAATAGGCAGTGTTTAAAGAATATACAAGAAGTTACAAAAGGGAACAATACACATTACGGCATAACAGTTACATTAAAATAAAAGGTATAAACATGAAACTTACTAAGCTTCTGCCATAGAAGTGACGTCTGCTTATGGAGGGAGGGAGCTCCAAGAGATGTTAGAATCGGCCAGCATCACCCTTCATGATGCCCTCCTCGTGCTGACTGCCCCAAAAGACAGGAACTGTCTCTTATGCTCTTGCTAGCCCCCCTTGCCTGTGACATCATTTTACAGTCACTTGTGGGCTGGGCTTGAGATGGTCACAAAGTTCCATAATTCTAGGGTTTTTCATATCTTTGCTCCTGGGTCACACAGGTGAAAGATATTAGCGTCATATTTAATATCTCGATTTTACAGTTACATTGATACCAAACACAACGCCTCTAGCACAATTTTACTGGCCAATACTAATTTGTCGTGATTCCGTCGATCTCCTCGTCAGGTGAGACGGTGCGCTGGGTTCCGCACGACGCAGGGATTCTGGCAATGTGTTTTTCATCTTTCTAGCATTAAAGTCGCACTTCAAAACCTGCTTTGGGAGTTTTCCCGCCAATATTACAAAGAATTGTCTTTCTCTGCAGCTTTTGGCTTTTCTTCTACCATCACCCAAAGTCATAAATACCTTAAGCTTCCAGGCCAATCAGATAATCGCCATGACGACCTGTGGCTGGTGAAGAAGAGGGGGAGGAAGTCCCTTCAACAGCTCTACATGACACCTCCCCCTTTTTGAGGTAGCATGGGAGATTGATTTGCCAATCGTCTCCTAAGCCTACCTCGCTGGCATCCCCCTGCCGGGACAGCCCATCAGCGTTGCCATGCTCAACACCCTTCCTGTGTTGAATGGTAAAGTCATACTGCTGTAGTGCCAAGCTCCACCGCAGTAGCTTACCATTGTCGCCGGCCACCCGATGTAGCCAGCTGAGAGGGTTGTGGTCTGTCACTATGGTGAAGTTGCGTCCATATAGGTAGGGCTGCAGTTTCCGCAGGGCCCACACTATAGAGAGGCACTCCTTCTCCACAGTGGCGTAGGCCACTTCCCGGGATAAGAGCTTGCGGCTGAGAAACATCACCGGATGCTCTTCTCCCTTCCCATTTACCTGGCTGAGTACTGCACCAAGGCCAAACGCACTGGCATCTGTCTGAACTATGAACCGTCGGGTGAAGTCCGGAGCTTGTAGGATTGGGGAACTGGCGAGGGCAGCTTTTAGTGCCCTGAAGGACCGTTCACAGTCATCTGTCCAGGTGACTACTTGCGGTAGCTTCTTTTTGGTGAGGTCCGTCAACGGCTTAGCAAGAGCACTATAGTTAGGAACGAACTTCCTATAGTACCCTGCCGTACCCAAGAAGGACATCACCTGCTTCTTTGACTTGGGGGTAGGCCAGGAGGTGATGGCATCAACCTTCCCTGGCTCTGGTTTCAGGGTCCCGCCACCCACTCTGTGTCCAAGGTACTGTACCTCAGTCATGCCGATCTGACACTTCCCTGGCTTTATAGTCAGACCAGCGCTTTGGATCCGCCTGAGCACCTGCTCCAGGTGCCCCAGGTGTTCCTCCCAAGTGGGACTAAAGATGGCAATGTCATCCAGGTAAGCTACTGCAAACCCTCCTAGTCCCTCGAGCAGCTGGTCGACCAATCGCTGGAAAGTGGCAGGAGCATTTCTCATGCCAAAGGGCATGACAAGGGATTCATACAGCCCGAATGGGGTGATTAAGGCGGACCTTTCCTGTGCTTCCTTGGACATAGGAATCTGCCAGTACCCTCGACTCAGGTCCATGATGGTCAGGTACTGGGCCCCGGCTAAGCAATCCAGTAACTCGTCGATGCGTGGCATTGGGTACGCATCGGGTGCTGTGATTGCATTTAGCCTCCTGTAGTCCACACAAAACCGGGTTGTCCGGTCCTTTTTGGGAACCAAGACTACAGGCGAGGCCCATGCACTTTTGGACCTCTGGATCACTCCCAGGACTAGCATTTCATCGATCTCCCTTTTTATGTCCTTTTGTACCTCTAGGGAGACACGGTATGGGGGTTGACGAACTGGGGAATGACTCCCTGTGTCCACCTGGTGGGTGGCTAGGGATGTCTTCCCTGGGACATTCGTGAAGGTCATCAGGTAGGGCCGGAATACCTCCCGCAGCTGGGACTTTTGGTCCAAGGATAGCTGTGGGTTGAATGCCGCCTCCTCGATAGACCCTCCATCCCGGGCTGAGGCGAGCAAGTCCACCAAGACTTCACTTTCGCCTTCCTCGGGAAGACTACACACAGGAAGAGCAAAGGCTTCCCTGTCATGATGAGCTTTCATCATGTTGACATGGAAGACCTTTTGCCTCTTCCTGGCATGGTCGATGGTGACCACATAGTTTACGTCATTGAGGCGCTGATGCACCAGGTATGGACCCTCCCAGGCCGCCTGAAGCTTGTTCTGGGTCATTGGGACCAGGACCCACACCTTCTGACCCACTTCATACACCCGCTCTCGAGCGTGTTGGTCGTACCATCGCTTCTGGCTGGCCTGGGCTTGCGCCATATTCTCATGCACCATCTGCGTCATTGACTGCATCTTGTCACGGAGCCGAATGACATACTCCACAACGGACACTTCTGGGGAATTCAGTTCCTCTTCCCAGGATTCCCTTACCAGACCAAGAGGCCCCCGGACTCGTCTGCCATACAGGAGCTCGAAGGGGGAAAACCCCGTTGAGGCCTGTGGTACCTCTCTGTAGGCAAACAGCAGGTGTGAGAGATACCGCTCCCAGTCGCGTCCATGTGACTCAACCAGCATCTTAAGCATCTGCTTAAGTGACCATTAAATCGCTCACACAAACCATTGGTCTGTGGGTGATAAGCGCTTGATATCAGATGCCGCACCTGCATTTTCTTACAGAGAGCCTCCATTAGACGAGACATGAACTGAGTCCCCTGGTCGGTAAGCATCTCCCTGGGAAATCCTACTCGGGAGAATATGATCAAGAGGGCATCTGCCACCTTATCGGCTCTAACTGAGGACAGAGCCACTGCCTCCGGATACCGGGTAGCATAGTCTACCACAGTAAGGACGAACCGTTTTCCAGAGCTGCTGGGGACGGCCAGAGGCCCGACAATGTCCACAGCGACCCTCTGGAAAGGCTCCTCTATCACCGGCAAAGAGATCAGGGGAGCTTTGGGAGCAGGCCCTGACTTTCCCACTCTTTGACATGTGATACAGGAGCGGCAGTAGTTGGCAACATCTGTCCCCATTTTGGGCCAATAGAAGTGGTGAGACAGCCGGGCCTTGGTTTTGCTAACCCCCAAGTGTCCGGCGAGTGGGATCTCATGGGCAATCCGCAGCAACTCACTCCTAAAGCGGTGAGGCACCACCAGCTGTTTTTCCTTCAGCCACTCTTGTTGGGGGTTACAGGGAATTGTCTCCCGGTACAACTTTCCCTGGTCCCAGAATACCCTCTCCTTATCGGTCTCGGAGAGAGGGCTTCTCTGCGAGGTCCCTTAACGTCTCTAGACTGGCATCAGTTCGTAGAGCCACCTGAAACTCTTGGCTAGAGGCAGCCAAAAGTGACGTTAAGGTTACAACCTCACCGGGACCCTCTGGGACCTGCTCTGGGTCCATCACCAGTTCCGTTATCCCTCTGGGTGAAGAGGTGTCAGAAGGCAGGGTTTCATTTGTGTTCTGGGCACTCTGACTGCGGGTGACAGCACCGATGAAGGCTGTCTCCCCGGGGAATAACCACTCTTCCCCATCAGCCTGACAGGTACTACTGGCTGTGTCACTGTCCGCTGTGACACTGCTCAGCTGCATTTGACCACTGTCCTCGTGGTTCTCATGTCTGCCTCCATCTCTGTCAGCACAGACACTTGCTACCTTGGGGTCGTCCTCAGCCACGTCACCCTGCCGCGTGGCATGGCTGAGTTCCCCTGTACAAATCTCCACATTATTACCATGCACAACATTTGTAATTACGTTCTGGGTATCCGCATTCGGGTCGCATGACTTATCAACAACATTTGCATCACATGATTTAACAACATTTGCATCACATGACTGATCAACAACATTTGTATCACATGACTTTTTGGATTCGGGAGGATCATCAGGGAGAAATTGTGCAACTAATCGCCCCAGATCAGTCCCCAATAAAACATTGGTTGGTAGATGTTCATCCACCCCCACTTCCCTCAACCCTCTCCCAGCACCCCAGTCGAGGGGAATCAGGGCCATTGGGAAGGAGTGGTGGACACCCCCCGCCAAGGCGACAGTCAGGAGTTTTCCCGGGATAAAGTTTTCAGGGGGTACCAGTTCAGGGCGGACCAGTGTTCTGTCGGCCCCAGTGTCCTTGAGCCCCACAGTGGGGGTTCCGCCTACGGTGACGGGGTGTAGGTTTTCGCAGGCCCTACCACCCGCCTTCCTTGCCAAAAGGACAGTTCCAGTGGGCCCTTGGGCCTTGGATGTGGGGTTCCTCTTCTGCCTCTCTGGGCAACCAGAGCTGAGGTGTCCAGGCAGGTTGCAGGAAAAACACCTGCGAGTGTCAGAGGTGGGCCGGGCACTGGTGGATGAAACAGGACCTACGGGAGGTCGGCTGGTAGGGGCAGGGGTGGTTGTAGTTGTCATCTTACCCCCTTTCCAGCTAGTGGTGGACGGCTTCCGCACCTCCGATGCACGGTTGGCCACATAGGCGTCGGCAATCTGGGCTGCTTTTGAGGCCTCCTTGGGCTCTCGGTCCATAACAAACTGTCGAACCTCCACAGGACAGACATGTAGGAGTTGGTCCTTCACCATGAGGTCCTTTAACTCCTCAAAGGTTGTAACGGACAGTCCTTGGATCCACTGGTCAAAGGTGCTCTGGAGCCCACCCTCCAGATCGCTGTAGCTGTCATGAGGTCCGAGCTGGAGGGTCCGGAATTTTTTTCGGTACACCTCTGGAGTCAGCTGATACTTCCGTACTAGGGCCTGCTTGATGGCCCCATAGTCTCCACTCTGCTCTTGAGGGAGACTGGCAAACGCGTCCAGGGCCTTGCCTCGCAGCCCTGGGGTTAAGTATCGTGCCCATTGTGTTGAGGGTAACTGGTACTGCAAGCAAATCTTTTCAAATCCCCTCAGAAAGGTGTCCAAATCCCCGTCCTTTTCCATCACAGGAAAGTGCTCCGGTCGGGGCTTAAAGCTGCTGGCATTATTGGACTCACCGTTTAGTGAGGAAGATGTCTGCTGCCGGGCTTTGAGGATATTCAATTCATGGTCTCTCTGGGCTTGGCGCTCTCGCTCGGCTCTCTCAGCCTCTCGCTCGGCCTGAGCCTGGCGCTCGGCTCTCTCAGCCTCTCGCTCGGCTCTCTCAGCCTCTCGATATTGCTGAATGAGGCTTAGCCGTCCCTGCCGGTCATCTGCAGCGAATTGTTGTAGAGCCATCTTCAGGAAAGAGTCCATGTTGCCCCGGTCACTGCTCTGGCTTGCAGTTGATGGTGGGGACTCTGCAGAGCACTATCCTGGGCTTGGCTTGCCTCCTCTTCTCCAGCACTGGGGGAATGAACGTGCTCTGCGTCCCATTGTAAAAGTTCTTTAATGAGGTCCTGCCTCGTTTTGCCATGGCCATCAATCAACTTGGATCTGCAGAGTGCAGCAAGAACTTCCTTCTTCTGCTGATTGTACCAGGCTTCTGACACAGCCTCCATAATTGCCAAATAAAAGATAGGATAGAAAACAAGAGAGAAGGGAGGGGGTAACTGCTACACGTACAGTATTGTTCCAGGTATATTTAAACACTGAGTTCAATCCTCAAAACTTTTGCAAGTTTTTAGTGACAGGGATGATTGCTCACCCCAGATCACTAATGCTTTATATATCCCACCGCTTGCCACCAATTTGTCACGAACAGCCGGGGAAGTCCCTCAGAAATCCGCAGCTGTTCACTGATTTGTTACACACGACTACTCTCTAGCGCCCCCCTTGTCTGCAGGCCACTTTTGGTACTGCAGGACAATGCATAAGATGAGGCTGCTGAGCTGATAATGCCAAATATTGGAGGTCTCACAGCAAGGGTAAATGTATATCTCTGATTCCTGCTAATGGAATATTTATATACCTCGGTACCCTTAATGATAGCACTCCAATAATTCTATGCAATAACAATTACGCTGCCACCACCCAGACTTTCTACAGGTAGCTGGGAACCCGTTTCAGATAGCATAAGGCCCTTCGGGGTTTTGGATTCGTATATAAAGCATAAGGAAAGAAACTCTTAAATTTTTATATATTTAATCCGAAAATAGGCAGTGTTTAAAGAATATACAAGAAGTTACAAAAGGGAACAATACACATTACGGCATAACAGTTACATTAAAATAAAAGGTATAAACATGAAACTTACTAAGCTTCTGCCATAGAAGTGACGTCTGCTTATGGAGGGAGGGAGCTCCAAGAGATGTTAGAATCGGCCAGCATCACCCTTCATGATGCCCTCCTCGTGCTGACTGCCCCAAAAGACAGGAACTGTCTCTTATGCTCTGGCTAGCCCCCCTTGCCTGTGACATCATTTTACAGTCTCTTGTGGGCTGGGCTTGAGATGTTCACAAAGTTCCATAATTCTAGGGTTTTTCATATCTTTGCTCCTGGGTCACACAGGTGAAAGATATTAGCGTCATATTTAATATCTCGATTTTACAGTTACATTGATACCAAACACAACGCCTCTAGCACAATTTTACTGGCCAATACTAATTTGTCGTGATTCCGTCGATCTCCTCGTCAGGTGAGACGGTGCGCTGGGTTCCGCACGACGCAGGGATTCTGGCAATGTGTTTTTCATCTTTCTAGCATTAAAGTCGCACTTCAAAACCTGCTTTGGGAGTTTTCCCGCCAATATTACAAAGAATTGTCTTTCTCTGCAGCTTTTGGCTTTTCTTCTACCATCACCCAAAGTCATAAATACCTTAAGCTTCCAGGCCAATCAGATAATCGCCATGACGACCTGTGGCTGGTGAAGAAGAGGGGGAGGAAGTCCCTTCAACAGCTCTACATGACAACCTGTATCCTCACTGCCGCCCCTATATACACCTGTATCCTCACTTTCACCCCTATATACACCTGTATCCTCACTACTGCTCCTATATGCACCTGTATCCTCACTGCTGCTCCTATATACACCTGTACCCTCACTGCTGCCCCTATATACACCTGTATCCTCACTGCTGCCCCTATATACACCTGTATCCTCACTGCCGCCCCTATATACACCTGTATCCTCACTGCTGCCCCTATATACACCTGTACCCTCACTGCTGCCCCTATATACACCTGTATCCTCACTGCTGCTCCTATATACACCTGTATCCTCACTGCTGCCCCTATATACACCTGTATCCTCACTGCTGCCCCTATATACACCTGTACCCTCACTGCTGCCCCTATATACACCTGTACCCTCACTGCTGCCCCTATATACACCTGTACCCTACAGCAGGGTATGTTTTCACCATTTTTTCCTTGGTTTCTCTTTGTCTCATGGCCAGTGTGAACATGGTCTCACAAGTACCATGTATACCATCTCATACTCCGGCTCACTTTTTTGTCCCTATATACACCTGTATCCTCACTGCTGCCCCTATATACACCTGTATCCTCACTGCCGCCCCTATATACACCTGTATCCTCCCTTCTGCTCCTATATACACCTGTATCCTCACTGCCGCCCCTATATACACCTGTACCCTCACTGCTGCCCCTATATACACCTGTATCCTCACTGCCGCCCCTATATACACCTGTATCCTCACTGCCGCCCCTATATACACCTGTATCCTCACTGCCGCCCCTATATACACCTGTATCCTCACTGCCACCCCTATATACACCTCTATTCTCACTGCCGCCCCTATATACACCTGTATCCTCACTGCCGCCCCTATATACACCTGTATCCTCACTGCTTCCCCTATATACACCTGTACCCTCCCTACTGCCCCTATATACCCCTGTATCCTCACTGATGCCCCTATATACACCTGTATCCTCACTGCTGCCCCTATATACACCTGTATCCTCACTACTGCCCCTATATACACCTGTATCCTCACTGCCGCCCCTATATACACCTGTATCCTCACTGCCGCCCCTATATACACCTGTATCCTCACTGCCGCCCCTATATACACCTGTATCCTCACTGCTGCCCCTATATACACCTGTATCCTCACTGCCGCCCCTATATACACCTGTATCCTCACTGCTGCCCCTATATGCACCTGTATCCTCACTACTGCCCCTATATACACCTGTATCCTCACTACTGTACCTATATATACATTGATCCTCCCTTCTGCTCCTATATACACATCTATCTTCCCCTCTGCCCCAATATACACATATATCCTCCCTGTGTATAGGGTGGTACTGTGTATAGGATGATACTGTGTATAGGATGATACTATGTATAGGGTGATACTGTGTATAGGATGGTACTGTGTATAGGATGATACTGTGTATAGGATGGTACTGTGTATAGGATGGTACTGTGTATAGGATGATACTGTGTATAGGATGGTACTGTGTATAGGATGATACTGTGTATAGGATGGTACTGTGTATAGGATGATACTGTGTATAGGATGGTACTGTGTATAGGATGGTACTGTGTATAGGATGATACTGTGTATAGGATGGTACTGTGTATAGGATGATACTGTGTATAGGGTGATACTGTGTATAGGATGATACTGTGTATAGGATGGTACTGTGTATAGGATGATACTGTGTATAGGATGGTACTGTGTATAGGATGGTACTGTGTATAGGATGATACTGTGTATAGGATGGTACTGTGTATAGGATGGTACTGTGTATAGGGTGATACTGTGTATAGGATGATACTGTGTATAGGGTGATACTGTGTATAGGATGATACTGTGTATAGGATGGTACTGTGTATAGGATGGTACTGTGTATAGGATGGTACTGTGTATAGGATGATACTGTGTATAGGATGGTACTGTGTATAGGATGATACTGTGTATAGGATGGTACTGTGTATAGGATGGTACTGTGTATAGGATGATACTGTGTATAGGATGGTACTGTGTATAGGATGATACTGTGTATAGGGTGATACTGTGTATAGGATGGTACTGTGTATAGGATGATACTGTGTATAGGGTGATACTGTGTATAGGATGATACTGTGTATAGGATGATACTGTGTATAGGGTGATACTGTGTATAGGGTGATACTGTGTATAGGATGGTACTGTGTATAGGGTGATACTGTGTATAGGATGGTACTGTGTATAGGATCATACTGTGTATAGGATCATACTGTGTATAGGGTGATACTGTGTATAGGATGATACTGTGTATAGGATGATACTGTGTATAGGGTGATACTGTGTATAGGATGGTACTGTGTATAGGGTGATACTGTGTTTAGGGTGATACTGTGTATAGGATGATACTGTGTATAGGATGGTACTGTGTATAGGATGGTACTGTGTATAGGATGGTACTGTGTATAGGGTGATACTGTGTATAGGATGATACTGTGTATAGGATGATACTGTGTATAGGATGGTACTGTGTATAGGGTGATACTGTGTATAGGATGGTACTGTGTATAGGGTAATACTGTGTATAGGATGATACTGTGTATAGGATGATACTGTGTGTAGGGTGATACTGTGTATAGGATGGTACTGTGTATAGGGTGATACTGTGTTTAGGGTGATACTGTGTATAGGATGATACTGTGTATAGGATGATACTGTGTATAGGGTGATACTGTGTATAGGATGATACTGTGTATAGGATTATACTGTGTATAGGATGATACTGTGTATAGGGTGATACTGTGTATAGGATGGTACTGTGTATAGGATGATACTGTGTTTAGGGTGATACTGTGTATAGGATGGTACTGTGTATAGGATGATACTGTGTATAGGATGGTACTGTGTATAGGATGATGCTGTGTATAGGATGATACTGTGTTTAGGGTGATGCTGTGTATAGGATGGTACTGTGTATAGGATGGTATTGTGTATAGGGTGATACTGTGTATAGGGTGATACTGTGTATAGGATGGTACTGTGTATAGGATGGTACTGTGTATAGGATGATTCTGTGTATAGGATGGTACTGTGTATAGGATGGTACTGTGTATAGGATGATACTGTGTATAGGATGATAATGTGTATAGGGTGATACTGTGTATAGGATGGTACTGTGTATAGGATGGTACTGTGTATAGGAGGATACTGTGTATAGGGTGATACTGTGTATAGGATGATACTGTGTATAGGATGGTACTGTGTATAAGATGGTACTGTGTATACGATGATACTGTGTATAGGGTGATACTGTGTATAGGATGGTACTGTGTATAGGATGATTCTGTGTATAGGATGGTACTGTGTATAGGATGGTACTGTGTATAGGATGATACTGTGTATAGGATGTTACTGTGTATAGGGTGATACTGTGTATAGGATGGTACTGTGTATAGGATGGTACTGTGTATAGGGTGATACTGTGTATAGGATAGTACTGTGTATAGGATGATACTGTGTATAGGATGATACTGTGTATAGGGTGATACTGTGTATAGGATGGTACTGTGTATAGGATGATACTGTGTATAGGATGGTACTGTGTATAGGGTGATACTGTGTATAGGATGGTACTGTGTATAGGGTAATACTGTGTATAGGATGATACTGTGTATAGGATGATACTGTGTATAGGATGATACTGTGTATAGGGTGATACTGTGTATAGGATGGTACTGTGTATAGGGTGATACTGTGTTTAGGGTGATACTGTGTATAGGATGATACTGTGTATAAGATGATACTGTGTATAGGGTGATACTGTGTATAGGATGATACTGTGTATAGGATTATACTGTGTATAGGATGATACTGTGTATAGGGTGATACTGTGTATAGGATGGTACTGTGTATAGGATGATACTGTGTTTAGGGTGATACTGTGTATAGGATGGTACTGTGTATAGGATGATACTGTGTATAGGATGGTACTGTGTATAGGATGATGCTGTGTATAGGATGATACTGTGTTTAGGGTGATGCTGTGTATAGGATGGTACTGTGTATAGGATGGTATTGTGTATAGGGTGATACTGTGTATAGGGTGATACTGTGTATAGGATGGTACTGTGTATAGGATGGTACTGTGTATAGGATGATTCTGTGTATAGGATGGTACTGTGTATAGGATGGTACTGTGTATAGGATGATACTGTGTATAGGATGATACTGTGTATAGGGTGATACTGTGTATAGGATGGTACTGTGTATAGGATGGTACTGTGTATAGGAGGATACTGTGTATAGGGTGATACTGTGTATAGGATGATACTGTGTATAGGATGGTACTGTGTATAAGATGGTACTGTGTATAGGATGATACTGTGTATAGGGTGATACTGTGTATAGGATGGTACTGTGTATAGGATGATTCTGTGTATAGGATGGTACTGTGTATAGGATGGTACTGTGTATAGGATGATACTGTGTATAGGATGGTACTGTGTATAGGGTGATACTGTGTATAGGATGGTACTGTGTATAGGATGGTACTGTGTATAGGGTGATACTGTGTATAGGATAGTACTGTGTATAGGATGATACTGTGTATAGGATGATACTGTGTATAGGGTGATACTGTGTATAGGATGGTACTGTGTATAGGATGGTACTGTGTATAGGATGATACTGTGTATAGGGTGATACTGTGTATAGGATGGTACTGTGTATAGGATGGTACTGTGTATAGGATGATACTGTGTATAGGATGGTACTGTGTATAGGTTAATACTGTGTGTAGGATGATACTGTGTATAGGGTGATACTGTGTATAGGATGATACTGTGTATAGGATGATACTGTGTATAGGATTATACTGTGTATAGGATGATACTGTGTATAGCGTGATACTGTGTATAGGATGGTACTGTGTATAGGGTGATACTGTGTTTAGGGTGATACTGTGTATAGGATGATACTGTGTTTAGGGTGATACTGTGTATAGGATGATTCTGTGTATAGGATGATATTGTGTATAGGATGGTACTGTGTATAGGATGATACTGTGTATAGGATGATACTGTGTATAGGGTGATACTGTGTATAGGATGGTACTGTGTATAGGATGGTACTGTGTATAGGAGGATACTGTGTATAGGGTGATACTGTGTATAGGATGATACTGTGTATAGGATGGTACTGTGTATAGGATGATACTGTGTATAGGATGGTACTGTGTATAGGATGATACTGTGTATAGGGTGATACTGTGTATAGGATGGTACTGTGTATAGGATGATTCTGTGTATAGGATGGTACTGTGTATAGGATGATACTGTGTATAGGATGATACTGTGTATAGGATGGTACTGTGTATAGGATGATACTGTGTATAGGATGATACTGTGTATAGGGTGATACTGTGTATAGGATGGTACTGTGTATAGGATGGTACTGTGTATAGGAGGATACTGTGTATAGGGTGATACTGTGTATAGGATGATACTGTGTATAGGATGGTACTGTGTATAGGATGGCACTGTGTATAGGATGGTACTGTGTATAGGATGATACTGTGTATAGGGTGATACTGTGTATAGGATGGTACTGTGTATAGGATGATTCTGTGTATAGGATGGCACTGTGTATAGGATGGTACTGTGTATAGGATGATACTGTGTATAGGATGGTATTGTGTATAGGGTGATACTGTGTATAGGATGGTACTGTGTATAGGATGGTACTGTGTATAGGGTGATACTGTGTATAGGATGGTACTGTGTATAGGATGATACTGTGTATAGGATGATACTGTGTATAGGGTGATACTGTGTATAGGATGGTACTGTGTATAGGATGGTACTGTGTATAGGATGATACTGTGTATAGGGTGATACTGTGTATAGGATGGTACTGTGTATAGGATGGTACTGTGTATAGGAGGATACTGTGTATAGGGTGATACTGTGTATAGGATGATACTGTGTATAGGATGGTACTGTGTATAAGATGGTACTGTGTATAGGATGATACTGTGTATAGGGTGATACTGTGTATAGGATGGTACTGTGTATAGGATGATTCTGTGTATAGGATGGTACTGTGTATAGGATGGTACTGTGTATAGGATGATACTGTGTATAGGATGGTACTGTGTATAGGGTGATACTGTGTATAGGATGGTACTGTGTATAGGATGGTACTGTGTATAGGGTGATACTGTGTATAGGATAGTACTGTGTATAGGATGATACTGTGTATAGGATGATACTGTGTATAGGGTGATACTGTGTATAGGATGGTACTGTGTATAGGATGGTACTGTGTATAGGATGATACTGTGTATAGGGTGATACTGTGTATAGGATGGTACTGTGTATAGGATAGTACTGTGTATAGGATGATACTGTGTATAGGATGGTACTGTGTATAGGTTAATACTGTGTGTAGGATGATACTGTGTATAGGGTGATACTGTGTATAGGATGGTACTGTGTATAGGGTGATACTGTGTATAGGATGATACTGTGTATAGGATGATACTGTGTATAGGATTATACTGTGTATAGGATGATACTGTGTATAGGGTGATACTGTGTATAGGATGGTACTGTGTATAGGGTGATACTGTGTTTAGGGTGATACTGTGTATAGGATGATACTGTGTTTAGGGTGATACTGTGTATAGGATGATTCTGTGTATAGGATGATATTGTGTATAGGATGGTACTGTGTATAGGATGATACTGTGTATAGGATGATACTGTGTATAGGGTGATACTGTGTATAGGATGGTACTGTGTATAGGATGGTACTGTGTATAGGAGGATACTGTGTATAGGGTGATACTGTGTATAGGATGATACTGTGTATAGGATGGTACTGTGTATAGGATGGTACTGTGTATAGGATGATACTGTGTATAGGATGGAACTGTGTATAGGATGATACTGTGTATAGGGTGATACTGTGTATAGGATGGTACTGTGTATAGGATGATTCTGTGTATAGGATGGTACTGTGTATAGGATGATACTGTGTATAGGATGATACTGTGTATAGGATGGTACTGTGTATAGGATGATACTGTGTATAGGATGATACTGTGTATAGGGTGATACTGTGTATAGGATGGTACTGTGTATAGGATGGTACTGTGTATAGGAGGATACTGTGTATAGGGTGATACTGTGTATAGGATGATACTGTGTATAGGATGGTACTGTGTATAGGATGGTACTGTGTATAGGATGATACTGTGTATAGGATGGTACTGTGTATAGGATGATACTGTGTATAGGGTGATACTGTGTATAGGATGGTACTGTGTATAGGATGATTCTGTGTATAGGATGGTACTGTGTATAGGATGGTACTGTGTATAGGATGATACTGTGTATAGGATGGTATTGTGTATAGGGTGATACTGTGTATAGGATGGTACTGTGTATAGGATGGTACTGTGTATAGGGTGATACTGTGTATAGGATGGTACTGTGTATAGGATGATACTGTGTATAGGATGATACTGTGTATAGGGTGATACTGTGTATAGGATGGTACTGTGTATAGGATGGTACTGTGTATAGGATGATACTGTGTATAGGGTGATACTGTGTATAGGATGGTACTGTGTATAGGATGATACTGTGTATAGGATGATACTGTGTATAGGATGGTACTGTGTATAGGATGATACTGTGTGAAGGATGGTACTGTGTATAGGATGGTACTGTGTATAGGATGATACTGTGTATAGGGTGATACTGTGTATAGGATGGTACTGTGTATAGGATGGTACTGTGTATAGGAGGATACTGTGTATAGGGTGATACTGTGTATAGGATGATACTGTGTATAGGATGGTAATGTGTATAGGATGGTACTGTGTATAGGATGATACTGTGTATAGGGTGATACTGTGTATAGGATGGTACTGTGTATAGGATGATTCTGTGTATAGGATGGTACTGTGTATAGGATGGTACTGTGTATAGGATGATACTGTGTATAGGATGGTACTGTGTATAGGATGATACTGTGTATAGGATGATACTGTGTATAGGGTGATACTGTGTATAGGATGGTACTGTGTATAGGATGGTACTGTGTATAGGATGATACTGTGTATAGGATGGTACTGTGTGTAGGATGATACTGTGTATAGGACGGTACTGTGTATAGGACGATACTGTGTATAGGATGGTACTGTGTATAGGATGGTACTGTGTATAGGATGATACTGTGTATAGGGTGATACTGTGTATAGGATGGTACTGTGTATAGGATGGTACTGTGTATAGGAGGATACTGTGTATAGGGTGATACTGTGTATAGGATGATACTGTGTATAGGATGGTACTGTGTATAGGGTGATACTGTGTATAGGATGATACTGTGTATAGGGTGATACTGTGTATAGGATGGTACTGTGTATAGGATGGTACTGTGTATAGGATGGTACTGTGTATAGGATGATACTGTGTATAGGATGGTACTGTGTATAGGATGATACTGTGTATAGGATGATACTGTGTATAGGGTGATACTGTGTATAGGATGGTACTGTGTATAGGATGGTACTGTGTATAGGATGATACTGTGTATAGGATGGTACTGTGTATAGGATGATACTGTGTATAGGACGGTACTGTGTATAGGACGATACTGTGTATAGGATGGTACTGTGTATAGGATGGTACTGTGTATAGGATGATACTGTGTATAGGGTGATACTGTGTATAGGATGGTACTGTGTATAGGATGGTACTGTGTATAGGAGGATACTGTGTATAGGGTGATACTGTGTATAGGATGATTACTGTGTATAGGATGGTACTGTGTATAGGGTGATACTGTGTATAGGATGGTACTGTGTATAGGGTGATACTGTGTATAGGATGGTACTGTGTATAGGATGGTACTGTGTATAGGGTGATACTGTGTATAGGGTGATACTGTGTATAGGATGGTACTGTGTATAGGATGGTACTGTGTATAGGATGATACTGTGTATAGGGTGATACTGTGTATAGGGTGATACTGTGTATAGGATGGTACTGTGTATAGGGTGATACTGTGTATAGGATGGTACTGTGTATAGGATGATACTGTGTATAGGGTGATACTGTGTATAGGATGGTACTGTGTATAGGATGGTACTGTGTATAGGGTGATACTGTGTATAGGGTGATACTGTGTATAGGATGGTACTGTGTATAGGATGGTACTGTGTATAGGATGATACTGTGTATAGGGTGATACTGTGTATAGGGTGATACTGTGTATAGGATGGTACTGTGTATAGGGTGATACTGTGTATAGGATGGTACTGTGTATAGGATGATACTGTGTATAGGGTGATACTGTGTATAGGGTGATACTGTGTATAGGATGATACTGTGTATAGGGTGATACTGTGTATAGGATGGTACTGTGTATAGGATGATACTGTGTATAGGGTGATACTGTGTATAGGATGATACTGTGTATAGGGTGATACTGTGCATAGGATGGTACTGTGTATAGGATGGTACTGTGTATAGGATGGTACTGTGTATAGGATGATACTGTGTATAGGACGGTACTGTGTATAGGACGATACTGTGTATAGGATGGTACTGTGTATAGGATGGTACTGTGTATAGGGTGATACTGTGTATAGGATGATACTGTGTATAGGATGGTACTATGTATAGGATGGTACTGTGTATAGGGTGATACTGTGTGTAGGATGATACTGTGTATAGGGTGATACTGTGTATAGGACGGTACTGTGTATAGGATGATACTGTGTATAGGATGGTACTGTGTATAGGATGGTACTGTGTATAGGGTGATACTGTGTGTAGGATGATACTGTGTATAGGATGGTACTGTGTATAGGATGATACTGTGTATAGGATGGTACTGTGTATAGGATGGTACTGTGTATAGGGTGATACTGTGTGTAGGATGATACTGTGTATAGGATGGTACTGTGTATAGGGTGATACTGTGTGTAGGATGATACTGTGTATAGGATGGTACTGTGTATAGGATGGTACTGTGTATAGGGTGATACTGTGTATAGGATGATACTGTGTATAGGATGGTACTGTGGGGCGGGATATTGGGGTGCTATATAATGGGGCAGGATATCGGGGTGATATATACTGGGGCGGGATATCGGGGTGATATATAATGGGGCGGGATATCGGTGTGATATATACTGTGGCGGGATATCGGGGTGATATATAATGGGGCAGGATATCGGTGTGATATATACTGTGGCGGGATATCGGGGTGATATATACTGTGGCGGGATATCGGGGTGATATATAATGGGGCGGGATATCGGGGTGATATATACTGTGGCGGGATATCGGGGTGATATATAATGGGGCGGGATATCGGGGTGATATATAATGGGGTGGGATATTGGGGTGATATATACTGGGGTGGGATATTGGGGTGATATATACTGGGGCGGGATATCGGGGTGATATATACTGGGGCGGGATATCGGGGTGATATATACTGGGGCGGGATATCGGGGTGATATATACTGGGGCGGGATATCGGGGTGATATATAATGGGGCGGGATATCGGGGTGATATATACTGGGGCGGGATATCGGGGTGATATATACTGGGGCGGGATATCGGGGTGATATATAATGGGGCAGGATATCGGGGTGATATATAATGGGGCGGGATATTGGGGTAATATATAATGGGGCAGGATATCAGGGTGATATATAATGGGGCGGGAAATTGGGGTGATATATACTGGGGCGGGATATCGGGGTGATATATACTGGGGCGGGATATCGAGGTGATATATAATGGAGCGGGATATCGGGGTGATATATAATGGGGCAGGATATCGGGGTGATATAAAATGGGGCAGGATATCGGGTGATATATAATGGGGCGGGATATTGGGGTGATATAAAATGGGGCAGGATATCGGGTGATATATAATGGGGCAGGATATCGGGGTGATATATACTGGGGCGAGATATCGGTGTGATATATACTGTGGCGGGATATCGGGGTGATATATACTGGGGCGGGATATCGGGGTGATATATACTGGGGCGGGATATCGGGGTGATATATACTGGGGCGGGATATCGGGGTGATATATACTGGGGCGGGATATCGGGGTGATATATACTGGGGCGGGATATCGGGGTGATATATACTGGGGCGGGATATCGGGGTGATATATACTGGGGCGGGATATCGGGGTGATATATACTGGGGCGGGATATCGGGGTGATATATACAGGGGCGGGATATCGGGGTGATATATACTGGGGCGGGATATCGGGGTGATATATAATGGGGCGGGATATCGGGGTGATATATACTGGGGCGGGATATCGGGGTGATATATACTGGGGCGGGATATCGGGGTGATATATTCTGGGGCGGGATATCGGGGTGATATATACTGGGGCGGGATATCGGGGTGATATATAATGGAGCGGGATATTGGGGTGATATATAATGGGGCAGGATATCGGGGTGATATATAATGGGGCGGGATATCGGGGTGATATATAATGGGGCGGGATATCGGGGTGATATATAATGGGGCGGGATATCGGGGTGATATATACTGGGGCGGGATATCGGGGTGATATATACTGGGGCGGGATATCATGGTGATATATACTGGGGCGGGATATCGGGGTGATATATACTGGGGCGGGATATCGGGGTGATATATACTGGGGCGGGATATCTGGGTGATATATACTGGGGCGGGATATCGGGGTGATGCATACTGGGGCGGGATATCGGGGTGATATATACTGGGGCGGGATATCAGGGTGATATATTCTGGGGCGGGATATCGGGGTGATATATACTGGGGCGGGATATCGGGGTGATATATACTGGGGCGGGATATCAGGGTGATATATTCTGGGGCGGGATATAGGGGTGATATATACTGGGGCGGGATATCGGGGTGATATAGAATGGGGCGGGATATCGGGGTGATATATACTGGGGCGGGATATCGGGGTGATATATACTGGGGCGGGATATCGGGGTGATATATACTGGGGCGGGATATCGGGGTGATATATACTGGGGCGGGATATCGGGGTGATATATACTGGGGCGGGATATCGGTGTGATATATACTGGGGCGGGATATCGGGGTGATATATACTGGGGCGGGATATCGGGGTGATATATACTGGGGCGAGATATCGGGGTGATATATACTGGGGCGGGATATCGGGGTGATATATACTGGGGCGGGATATCGGGGTGATATATACTGGGGCGGGATATCGGGGTGATATATACTGGGGCGAGATATCGGGGTGATATATACTGGGGCGGGATATCGGGGTGATATATACTGGGGCGGGATATCGGGGTGATATATAATGGGGCAGGATATCGGGGTGATATAGAATGGGGCGGGATATCGGGGTGATATATACTGGGGCGGGATATCGGGGTGATATATACTGGGGCGGGATATCGGGGTGATATATACTGGGGCGGGATATCGGGGTGATATATACTGGGGCGAGATATCGGGGTGATATATACTGGGGCGGGATATCGGGGTGATATATACTGGGGCGGGATATCGGGGTGATATATACTGGGGCGGGATATCGGGGTGATATATACTGGGGCGGGATATCGGGGTGATATATACTGGGGCGGGATATCGGGGTGATATATACTGGGGCGGGATATCGGGGTGATATATACTGGGGCGGGATATCGGGGTGATATATACTGGGGCGGGATATCGGGGTGATATATACTGGGGCGGGATATCGGGGTGATATATACTGGGGCGGGATATCGGGGTGATATATACTGGGGCGGGATATCGGGGTGATATAGAATGGGGGCGGGATATCGGGGTGATATATACTGGGGCGGGATATCGGGGTGATATATACTGGGGCGGGATATCGGGGTGATATATACTGGGGCGGGATATCGGGGTGATATAGAATGGGGCGGGATATCGGGGTGATATATACTGGGGCGGGATATCGGGGTGATATATACTGGGGCGGGATATCGGGGTGATATATACTGGGGCGGGATATCGGGGTGATGCATACTGGGGCGGGATATCGGGGTGATATATAATAGGGCGGGATATCATTGTGATATATACTGGGGCGGGATATCGGGGTGATATATACTGGGGCGGGATATCGGGGTGATATATACTGGGGCGGGATATCGGGGTGATATATACTGGGGCGGGATATCAGGGTGATATATACTCGGGCGGGATATCGGGGTGATATATACTGGGGCGGGATATCGGGGTGATATATACAGGGGCGGGATATCGGGGTGATATATAATGGGGCGGGATATCGGGGTGATATATACTGGGGCGGGATATCGGGGTGATATATACTGGGGCGGGATATCGGGGTGATATATAATGGGGCGGGATATCGGGGTGATATATAATGGGGTGGGATATCGGGGTGATATATAATGGGGCGGGATATCGGGGTGATATATAATGGGGCGGGATATCGGGGTGATATATTCTGGGGCGGGATATCGGGGTGATATATACTGGGGCGAGATATCGGGTTGATATATACTGGGGCGGGATATCGGGGTGATATATACTGGGGCGGGATATCGGGGTGATATATACTGGGGCGGGATATCGGGGTGATATATACTGGGGCGGGATATCGGGGTGATATATAATGGGGCGGGATATCGGGGTGATATATACTGGGGCGGGATATCGGAGTGATATATACTGGGGCGGGATATCGGGGTGATATATACTGGGGCGGGATATCGGGGTGATATATACTGGGGCGGGATATCGGGGTGATATATACTGGGGCGGGATATCGGGGTGATATATACTGGGGCGGGATATCGGGGTGATATATAATGGGGCGGGATATCGGGGTGATATATACTGGGGCGGGATATCGGGGTGATATATACTGGGGCGGGATATCGGGGTGATATATACTGGGGCGGGATATCGGGGTGATATATTCTGGGGCGGGATATCGGAGTGATATATACTGGGGCGGGATATCGGGGTGATATATAATGGGGCGGGATATCGGGGTGATATATACTGGGGCGGGATATCGGGGTGATATATACTGGGGCGGGATATCGGGGTGATATATACTGGGGCGGGATATCGGGGTGATATATAATGGGGCGGGATATCGGGGTGATATATACTGGGGCGGGATATCGGAGTGATATATACTGGGGCGGGATATTGGGGTAATATATAATGGGGCAGGATATCAGGGTGATATATACTGGGGCGGGATATCGGGGTGATATATACTGGGGCGGGATATCGGGGTGATATATACTGGGGCGGGATATCGGGGTGATATATACTGGGGCGGGATATCGGGGTGATATATACTGGGGCGGGATATCGGGGTGATATATACTGGGGCGGGATATCGGGGTGATATATAATGGGGCGGGATATCGGGGTGATATATACTGGGGCGAGATATCGGGGTGATATATACTGGGGCGGGATATCGGGGTGATATATACTGGGGCGGGATATCGGGGGTGATATATACTGG
>NW_027443364.1:0-48075 GCF_048569485.1 Anomaloglossus baeobatrachus | reverse complement strand
ACCATCGGCTTCCCATGATCGCATTACGGGGCCTCCGATGGCGATGTAGAAAGGCAATTGGAATAGTCATGGGCCCTCGTGTGGATTACCACAGACCTGCGTGTTTTTGGAGTTAATAAAGGAGTGAAATAGGGTATTGTTTTTATCTTATTTTTTGTTTGTGTTTATTTCTTTTCACTTCCAGATTAGTAATGGGGGTAGGGTTTTCATAGACCCTGCCATTACTAATCTAGAGCTTAGTGGCAGCTGTGAGCTGTTATTAACCCCTTATTAGCCTGATTGCCACCGCACCAGTGCAATCGGGAAGAGCCGGGTAAAGTGCCAGGATTGTCACATATAATGGATGTGACAATCCTGGGTGGCTGTGGGCTGCTATTGTTATAACGCGCCTGCTTTAATCTTATTTTATTTAATTTTCCTTTATTTATTTTTTATTTTCTCATAGGCACTTCATTCAGGGAAAAGACCCAATCAAAGTCAACATCTAAGTCACTGAGCGGGTCGAGTGAAGTACCTCAAAATTTGCAGACCACCACGGGTATGGTTTTAGCATATACAGACCTCTAAATTATGGATAAAAAACTATTAAAAGAAGGATTTTTGTGTACTCACCGTCAAATCTCTTTCTCTGAGTCTTCATTGGGGGACACAGGACCATGGGTGTATGCTGCTGTGACTAGGAGGCTGACACTAAGTAAACATAAAAAAAGTTAGCTCCTCCCTAGCAGTGTACACCCTGAGCCGGAGGCGGATCTATGCCAGTTAAGTGTACAAGCAGTAGTAGGAGAAACCTGAACAACCATAACTAATCAAAGTAATAACAAGAAACACACAGTATCTTATCTAAACCTATACTGTATATAAATATCTATATATATATCTATATATATATATATATATATATATATATATATATATATATATATATATATATATATAAAAAACATAAATAAGCTGGGTACAGAAGAACGTGTTTCCATAAAGAACCAGTAACACCCGGCAACTAAGAGCAACCCCATATCCAAACAGGGTGGGTGCTGTGTCCCCCAATGAAGACTCAGAGAAAGAGATTTTACGGTGGGTACACAAAAATCCTTCTTTATCGCTTTCATTGGGGGACACAGGACCATGGGACGTCCAAAAGCAGTCCCTGGGTGGGTACAGGAGTAATCATACAGATTCAAAATATACCCAAAACTCTGTAAGAATGCTCGGTGCAAACGTAAACCGGCTTATCATAGGTGTGCCAAAGCCGCTTGCTGTATCCTGGAAAACCTGGAAAAGGTAGAAAAGCTTGACTACGCGGCGGCTCTGAAGACTTGCTTGGCTGACGCCTGGCGTCTGACTGTCCTAGACGCCCCAATTGCACCGGTGGAAAGGCCTTTACACTCCTCGGAGAAAACCTGACTCTAATCCTGTAGGCCTCTGATATGGTCGGCCTGACCTAACTTGCAGTGATAGCCTTGGACGCCGGCATGCCCCTCCTGGGTCCCGTAGACAGGACGAATAGGCCGTCCAAGATGCAGAGGGGTGCGGATCTCGAAACGTAACTCCTCCGAGCTCGCACTAGATCCGGTGTAAGCCGTGACCTCTCCAAGAATCGAATGGAGGCTGGACCGAAGGATGGAGCCACCATCACCTCATTCAGATACTACATCCGGTAGGAAAAAACCTGAGACGGGTGCCGAACAATCTCGTCTTGGTGAAAAAAACAAGAAAAAGTGACCCGCATGAGAGGGATTACAGAGCAGACCTTCTTCTGATTGAAGTGACTGTCCCCAACAAAGGCACCTTCCCGGATAGGCGTGAGATTGAGGATCGAACGGGGCTAATTGAAGAGACCCTAGAGCCAGCTGGAGGTCCCATGGTTCTAGCAGGGAACGATCTAGCGGTGCCAGATGGACGACTCCTTGGATGAACGTCCTGACTTGCGGCCGAGATGCAAGATTTCTTTGGAAAAGAGATATAGAGCCGACACCTGATTTCTCTGGAAAAGAGAGATATAGCCGACACCTGCCCTTTGAAGGTTGCTGGCGAGAGACCCGCCTGTAAGCCTGACTGTAGGAAGGCCAGTAACACTGGGAGTGACAGATCCAGTGGAGATGCGTTGACGTTGACCTCACCCTCTTGAAAGGAGGCCTTTGTTTGAAGACGGAGGCTTCTGAGTTTTGACCATGGTCTGTAACACCTGTGGGATAACGCCTTCCTGGGCTAGTAGCCATGGTTCCACAGCCATGCGGTCAAATTGAGAACCTCTGAATATTGATGTAAAAGAGGACTTTGCGACAGGAAGTTCAGACGATCTGGAAGCCACCATGGGGTGTCTGATGAGCTGCGTGAGCTCTGCGAACAACGCTTGCCTGGGTCAATCCATGGCAATGAGAGCCACTAGGATGCCCTCTGCTCTGAGTTTCTTGAGGACTCTTGTGACTTGATTGTTGAATCGAGAAGCCATCAGGTCAACATTCGGAATATCTCATCTGAGGCAGATCCATTCGAAAGCCTCTCTGTTTAGGGATCATTCGCCTGCCACCAGACCTTGCTGATATAGTCCGCTGCCCAATTCTCCACGGCGGGGAAAAATGAATGTGGACAAAATCTGGAGTGGTGAGGCTATGCCCACTGTACGATCTTCTTCACCTATGTCATCACCATGACGCTCCTTGTTTCGCCCAGGTGATGTCCGACTGGATTCTGGATGGCGATTCTTGTATGAAGGGCTGAAAAAAATCTGTAGGGCTCGCAGAAAATACTCTGATCCCTAAAACAAAATTGATAGGCAGACGGCTCTCCTGGGAGGACCACCGATCGTGAGCCGTGTGCTTCGGAACACCGCTCTCCAGTCGGAAGACTGGTATCGATGGTGACTGCCTGCCAGTGTACTGGTATGAAAGACATTCCACTGGACCGATGAGGGCCGCTGGTCCACCATAAAAACGAGCGGCGGTATCCCGGAGTCAAATGGATCCTGCGATTCAAGGTGAACAGAGAATTGTCCCATCTGTTCGGCCAAGTCAGCTGAAGGAGACGAAGGTGGAAGCGGCAAACGGAACCGCCTCTATTGCCGCCACCATCCGACTGAAGACTCTCCGCTCGGAGTGACGGAGGATCTGGAGGTCTCTTTGGAGGGACACGCGTCCTTGGATGGTATCGAACTCCATGCCTAGAAAGGTAATCCTGCTGGCCGGGGTCAGAGAGGGCTTCTTCCAAATGATGCGCTAGCCTAGTCGGGACAGGATATCGATGGTGACCTAAACACTTAGGAGACCGTCGTCAAAAAGAAGAACCCCTGATCGACAAGGCGACCAGGTACAGAATCACCAAAAATGATCATCTGCTATTGCCAGACGCAGGAACATCTGTGCTGGTGCGACCTGTATGTCCGACGATAGACTTGCTGGAGAAAACTATTATGTCCCCTGAGTCCAGCAACTCGCCGACCCAGGGGTCCGTGATCCAAGTCCGCCAGACGTGATTGAGATGAGACAGGCGCCTCCCCCTGGTCTGCGCCCGCGCGCAACGACCAAGAGTCATCTAGCGGGGTAGCGCTGTGATCTGGATGTCGTTGTCGATGGCTGGCGTGGCTGAGAAAACGCCAGAAAGGGCATGGATTGAGGTACGGAATCTTCCTGTTCCTCTGCGGGGACCTGGTTTTCTTGTGTGTGTGGAACCGAAGCTCCCGTGATCTCGTCGATGACCTGATCCAGCCAGTCCCCAAACAAACGACCTCCTGTAAAGAGGAGGACTGTAAGTGATATCCTAGAAACCGCGTCCGCATACCAGTCTCTGAGCCAGATCGCCCGACAGATGGCCCCCGTGCTGCTAGCCGCTTTCACTGGGCAGTAAGCTGCTGACGGAGATGCGATGAGTATGTACTCACCTGCTAGAGCAAACTGTGTGCCAAGTGTGAATTCCGGATTGCTCGATCCTGCGCGAAAAACCGTTGTGGAGGTTATCGGACCCGGACATCATGGATGCTGCCAGCTAGATGGCGGCGAGGGCAGAAGGAGTACTGTGTCTGTCGTCTGAAGAAAAACCGGAGCGATGGCCCGTGCGGGAGAGCTGAAAGATGACCGCCGGAAAAAAAGCAGCAGGGCGACCATAGGCGAGCCTGTCCATTCCTTCCTGAGAGACTCAGGAAGGGAGAAAAAAGGAGATCAAACGACTTACCCTTGTTGAATATCTTGACTGGTTGTCTGTGCTTGTATAGAATTTCAGCAACGACTGGATGGTCACCAAATTGCCTGTGTGCCCGCTTAACCTGTGTTAAAGGAGACATGCAAGCACTGGGTAGCCACAGAGTCCGTCTGGGGCTCTAGCATATGACTTACCGCTTTGGCCGGACTAACCACCCTACCTCTGACCTCAGTCCTCTGATCTGGAATCAGCATCAAGGCTGCATCCGACTCTTCTCCTGAAAAAAGGGTCGGCCGGTCTCGGAGACGAGGAACACTCGGGGCCTGGAGGTGATGGAAATCTCCGGGAGGGCTTGAGAGGAGGCCCAGCAGGTCCCCTTCTGCGATCCAGTGGTAGGGTCTGGATCAGACCGACTGTTGTCCAGAGTCAGCTGGACCGGGGGAGCATGGCCGAGTGTAGGGAGCGACTGCAACGCCTGCGCGATGGTCCTAGACGCCCTTGAGAGAGAGTCCACAGACTGGGATAGAGGGTCTACCCCTCCGGATAAGGGAGCGCAGCGGAGCTCGGGTGCTGGCGGTGGCATGGGGCGCAAGCCGAGCGGGGGGCGTAGCCTGGATTGGGAGGATTATACCTAGCCGGCTGTGCGTGCATAAAAAGCTATAGGGTGCTTAGGAAAAAAACACTAGTGACGCTAGTGGGGAGACAGGAGAAAAGGGGGAAAAAACAAAAAAAAATTAAAGAGATATAGTCTGTTCCTAAGCAGGAGCAGCACTCACCCAGGTCCTGTCTCCCACCCAGGTCCGCGGAGGTCTCAGAAACTGCAGGGACAGCCTTGCTAAAGAAGAAAAACCGTCCTTCATTTTTTTTTTTTTTTTGCAGTAGGGGGCTGCCCGGATAGGGACCGGGCAGGACCTGCAGGGGTCATGCTTGGGACAAAAAAACACGAGCGCGCAACACGGGGAGGCGGAGATCTGATGGTCTGAGGTAGGCCGAAGCAGGGGACTAGATTAGTGGGTGGCCCGCCGGGAGCGCAGCGCTGAGAGCAGAGAAGTCCTACCTGCGTTCTGCCGACGTCTCTGAGATGCTCGGTCCCATCCTGCCTGCTGGAGAGTTGCCAAGCTGCTGAGCGCTCCTGCGCTGTGTAACCACGATCCCCTGTGAACGCTGGGGAGGCCTGTTGTAGCTGAGCGCTCCTGCGCTGCAGATGTGATCCTCTCCCTGTATGATAGGGGACGCTGGGAGGAATGGGGGCGTGCTGCAGCACTGAGCTGGCTGTCTCCGGGCAGAAGTCGAGGGGGGCGTGGCCGGAAAAAACGCGCGCGCGCGCAAACAGGGGGGCGGAGCGCACCGGCCTGATGTAGGCCCGAAGCCGGAAGCTAAATTAGTGAGCGGCCACCGGGAGCGCAGCGCTGCTAGCGGAGAAGATCCTACCTGCGTCCTGGCGGCGTCGCTCTGATCCACGGCACCAATCTGTGATGCTGCGCCTGCCGGTGAGTCCAGTCTGCCCCTGGGAGACACCGGGGGAAAACGCTGGGGAGCTTGGGGAAAAATGCAGAGCGCTCCTGCGCTGCATGAAGAGATCCACTGCCTGGGCCCAGGGTAGGAGGAAGAACGCTGGGGGAGGCCTGGTGCTGTGAGCGCTCCTGCGCTGCAGTCTGCGATCCTGACATCGGGTCCTGGAGCAGAGATCCCTCGTCGCCTCCACCAGAAGTACCCCTTGGGATGGTACCATAGGGGCCGACGGGGAGTGTGCCCTTACAAAAATTAAAAATATCGGTCCCCAAGCAGCCCCTGGGGTGGTACCATGGGGCAGGAGGGGGATAGGGCCTGGCGTCTCGAGCCCCAGACAACCCTGGGGACGGTTCCCGGAGGGGAGGAGAAGGTGAGGGTTCTCTCTGATGCAGGGACTCCAACCCTGCAGAAGAGACAAAAAACCTAGAAGAGATGAGAAGGCTGAGCGGCGCCGTATTAGCACGAAAAAACGGAAAAAAGCAATAGCCTAAGCTGAGGTTGGCCCACAGAGATATGGGCCCACTTCAGCCTCCTACGACACTAAGCAAAAAACTGGCATAGATCCGCCTCCGGCTCAGGGTGTGCACTGCTAGGGAGGAGCTAACTTTTTTTATGTCTACTTAGTGTCAGCCTCCTAGTCACAGCAGCATACACCCATGGTCCTGTGTCCCCCAATGAAAGCGATAGAGAAAAATATTTTAACACAAACAGTCCCATTCTCACACCACATAAAAATACCCAATTAAAGAAAGCAGCCAAAGCTCTCATTGAGCCCAATAGGAGTCCTTGTGTCCAATCTATAAATAAAGTGACTCAAGTTGCGCAAGGGCCTTAAATAGGTTACCACCTCTAACCTCAGATCTATGGCCTTTATAATTAATTTGCTTGAGTCAGATTTATGGTACAATTGGAAATGTTTTGGTAGGGTTTTTAGGTGTTCCATCTCATGTAGAGTCTTTGTTTTCTCAATGTCCCTGATGTGCTCACGGACTCACACCTTTAACCCCCTAACCCGTGGACGATTTTTCTGTTTTTGTTTTTTGCTCCCCTTTTTCCGAGAGTCGTAACTTTTTTATTTTTCCCGTCAATCTTGCCATAAGAGGGCTTGTTTTTTGCGGGACGTATTGGTCTTTTAAGTGAAACAATGAGTTTTAACATATATAGTACTGGAAAACAGCAAAAAATTTCCACGTGCGGAAAAATTACAAAAAAGTGTGATTGGACAATGGTTTATGGGGTACTTTATTCACCGTGTTCACTGTATGGTAAAACTGATGGGTGTGATACTTCAGGTTGGTATGAGTTCGTTGATACTAAACATGTTTAGGTTTACTTTTATCTAAGGGGTTAAAAAAAGGTTTGTCCAAAAAATTGGAGCACTTTCAGCGCCATTTTCTGCAACTTGTAGTGTTCTCATTTTTCGGGAAATGGGGCTCACTGATGGCTTATTTGTTTGCATGTTTAGCTGAACCATTTTTGCGCAGATGCTACGTTTTGACTCCCTGGAATTGCATTTTGCTCAAAATTTGCGAAGACCAAAAAACTTAACTTTGCCGGTTGGAATTTTTTTTTACGGCTACGCCGTCTACCGATCATATCAATTCATTTTAGATTTTGATAGACTGGGCATTTCTGAACTCTGTGATACCAAATGAGTGTATATTTATTATTTTTTTAACCCTTTGATTTTTAGTGGGGCGAATGGGGAGTGATTTAAATTTTTAGTTGTTTTTTTTAATTCTTTAAAACTTTTTTTTAAACTTTTTTTATTTTAATAGTCCCCCTAGGGGTAAGGATTAGCTGTCTGATCGCTTGTTCATTTCTGCTGATCAGAGCGGCAGAGCTCTGACCAGCTGAAATGCTGCTGCCCTGTTACAACCAGCCGGCTGTAACAGGATGTGAGTCATGATAGCGACATGAGTCATGACATAACCCTGTGCTACCATGGCAACCATCGGCTTCCCGTGATCGCGTCACGGGGACTCCGATGGCGTCGAGGAAAGGAAATTTCCCTGCCATGGACAATTACATTGCGCTGTCAGTATTTGACAGCGCGGTCTAAGGGATTAAAAGGCATGGGTGAATCGTGGATCCACCCTTGCTTGTAAGCTACACATGTCTGCTGTTCAGATCAGCATATATGTGCGGAAATCGGTGCCGGTTTACTGCAGCAGCCGACGATGATTACACCGCCATTATCTACGATGTACCCAGTACGTCCAATGTCTGTAAGAGGTTAAGTCCCTTGTGGTCATTCCTATGTAGATTTTCTGGCATGGATACTGGGCGTAATAAATCACGCCCTTAGAAGCACAAATATGTTGGTGATTTATTGTGTAAGTTTGTGTTCCTTCCGATTTTTTAATGGGAATCTGTCACCAGATTTGGGAACTACAAGCTGTGTCCAATACCACTGAGTTCTTATATACAGCATTCCAAAATACTGTATATAAGAGCCTAGGCTGCTCTGTAAAACGGAAAAAGTACTTTTATAATACTCACCTAGGGTGGGTCCAGTCCAATGGGTGTCGCAGCTCTCCAGTGCGGTGCCTCCTCTTTTAGGTCTGACGCATCCTCTCTGCTGCGATCTTCGGCCTCCTTCTTCCCAGTCCGGTGTGGATGATGTGTCTACGTCATCCACACGAGCCGACATTGCGGTCCTGCGCAGGCGCATTCATCTGCCCTGCTGATCAAAGTACTGTAATGTGCAGGCGCGAGGAAAGGTTAACCCCTTCACGACCGGCCGACTTTACACTTTCCGGTATTTGTGGGGGTTTGCCATTCTTCTGACAGACGTAACTTTTTTATTTTTCAGTCAATATGGTCATGTGAGGGCTCATTTTTTGCAGAATGAGCTGTAATTTTAAATGAAACTGTGAGTTTTACCATGCAGTGTACTGTAAAATGGTAAAAAAAATTCCAAATGTGGAGAAATTGCAAAAAAAAGTGTTATTGCTCTATTGTTTTTGAGAGATTTTATTCACTGTGTTCACTATATGGTAAACCTGATGTGCTGCTGTGATGCCTGAGGTTACTGCAAGTTTGTAGACACCAAACATGAATAGGTTTACTTTAATCTAAGGGGTTAAAAAAATAATCAGAAGTTTGTCCGAAAAAAGTGACGGACGTTTTGCGCCATTTTCTGAGACCCATAGCGTTCTCATTTTTTTAAATCTATGGCTCAGTGATGGCTTTTTTTTGTATCTCGAGCTGACGTTTTTAACAGTATCATTTTTGCGCAGATGCTATGTTTTCATTGCCTGTTATTGCATTTTGCTTAAAATTTGTGGCAACCAAAAAGCGTAATTTTGGCATTTGGAATTTTTTTGCTGCTACGCCGTTTACCAAACAGAACAAATGATTTTATATTTTGATATATATCCGGGCTAAAGACAGCGATACCAAATGTGTGAATATATTTTTTTTTAACCCTTTATTTTTCAGTGGGGCAAAAGAGGGATGATTTGAACTTTTAGGTGTTTTTACTTTTTTTTTACTTTTTCAAAACTTTTTCTTAATTTTTTTTTAAATTTGACTAGTACCCCTAGGGGGCTATTAGGATCAGCTGTCTGATCACTCATTTATTTATCCCAATCAGAGCAGCACAATTTAGACTGGGAGAAATTATCATCTCTTGTAACAGCCAGTATTTGGCTTTTTCTTACAGGACCTGAGTCATATGAGCTACAGGAGTCATCACATGACCCTGTGCTATCATTTTAGCCACCAGATTGTTAAGGGGTTAAAGATCTCTTACGCATATGCACTACAATACATGGATCTGCTTTGAGCAGGGCAGATCAAAGTGCGCCTGCGCAGGACCTCAATGCCAGCTAGTGAGCATGATGTAGGACGCGTCATGCACATGGGCCTCAGAAGAAGGAGGATGGCGATCGCCGCAGAGAGGAAATGCCGGACTAGAAAGAGGAGGCAATGGGTTTGAGATAATGATCAATAACTTTTCTAGCTATTTCATCATCAGCTGACAGTCTCCTTTTTTTCTCAGCCCCAGATCCCCTTGAGTGGAGCCCCAAAAATTGGTCTGTGCGATTTCTTCCTGTAAGCTCCCAAAGTAAGTCTGCCATCTTATCTTTCTTCTTCCTGCTCCAGCTGTAAGGCTACTTTCACATTTGACAGGATGCAAACCGCATATGACCGGATCCTGTGGATTGAATGTGCAACGCATGCAACCGCAATTGTTATTTTATTGTATGCTTCTACTTCTACTTGTGATGGATGAAGGGGAACACAGAATATATCGGCTGGCACTGTAGTCAGCTGAACGGGAATAAGCTGAACTCCTGATCTCACATCCCGCACACGCTGTGATGGATGCAGGTTAACAGCAATCACTGCCTGCTGCCGATCACGTGTGACCATGTTCGGGTTGTGTGGTCATGAGTTCAGCTGAGTTCAGATCAGCTGACTCCAGTGTTGGCCGATTACTTTCTGTGTCCCCCTGCATCCATCGCAGAGTGTTCGGGCTGGAGTTCAACAGAGTTCAGATCAGCTGACTCCAGTGTCGGCCGAATTCAGCTGACCTCACAGGCAGCACACGCTGCGATAGATGCAGGGGGACCCAGAACAAGTAATCGGCCAACACTGGAGTCAGCTGATCAGATTAGTTGATCTGCTGGCTGTATGGTTAGAAGTAGGAATGAGTGAGCACTAAAATGCTCGGGTTCTCGGTAGCCCATGAGTATTTTTTTGTTTTAAATTCATTAAAAAATAAACAAAAACCCCAAACACATAACCCTAACTCTAGGGTTAGGGAGTAAAAAAATAAAATGTGTGGACTGCCGCTGCATTTTCTATTGCTAAGGTAACCCAAGCAGCTACTGGCTGCTAACCCCCACTGCTTATATGACCTTCACTGGCAATGGAAAATCCAGGGAAGCCCTTTTTTAACGTTTTTTGCCCAAAAACTAAAAAAAAAAGACATCTTCACCCTGTTTTTGTATGCTAGCCAGGTACAGCAAGCAGGTACGCGCTGCCCCCAACCCCCAGCTGCCTATTTGTACCCGGTTGGGAACCAAAAATACAGGGAAGCCCTTTTTTAAGTATTTCATGAATTTCATGAAATAATTAAAAAAAACAAAAAACGACATGGGCTTCGGCCAATTTTTCTGACGAGCCAGGTACAACTAGGCAGCTGGGGATGGGAATACGCAGTGCAGGGTGGCCCAAGCTTTCTTGGCCCCCCCCCTGCTGCGAATTGCAGTCAACAGTCGCCACAGAATATGGCGCTTTCTTAAAAGCGCTATCTTCTGGCGTTGTGTCCAACATCTCTCCAAGCGGCCCTGGTGCCGGGTGGCACGTTGGGTAATAAGGGGTTAATACCAGCTTTGTTTTACCTGCTGGTATAAAGCCTGAGATTGCTAATGTCAGGCCAAGTTTGACCCGGCCATTAAGAATCTCCAATAAAGGGTTAAAAAAAAGACATCACACAGAAAAAATACTTTATTAGAAATAAATACACAGACACACTTAGGGACTCCATCTTTATTACTCCCTCTCACCCCTTCACGATCCTGGTCTTCTGTCTGAGAGAGAGGGAGATTTCTGTATTGACCATGCCAAGCTGCTTTCTGGGCATGCTCAGTACAAAAAACAGGATTCTGTCTATCAGGATCCGGCGACTTCCGGTACAGCAGGATCGGGGTCATTGAAATACATTGCAGGTACCACTGCATGTACTAATACAGATGGCCACCTGGTGGCGCTATAACAACACAAAAATCTAATATCACCCATGTAACGCAGCCTAAGCCTCAAAGGCTACCATTACTATTACCGATAGAGCTAACAGCCATGAATCATCGTGATCCGGACTCACCTATAAAGTGCACTTATAACTGGATGTTTTGAGTAGCCCTGACACGCGTTTCTCACCTGGCTTACTCGCTTGAGGAAAGTGTAATGTGCATGTTTTATTATGTGGTGTCTTGGGCGAGATCGTCGCTGTTTGGGCGCATGCAGGGGGTGGGACGCCGCACATAGAGTCCGCCTCATCCAGTCATTCCAGGGGAAGCGTGGATCGGAAGAATACTTCCACTAACGTCAGTTAACCCATGCATCCTTCTAAGGAAGCTCCCTTGGCGGGGACTCATGCTGAGGCAGCCCCGCACATGCGCACCCAACGAGACCATATCTACTACTGGCAAGTGAAAGGGCACGACCAGGGTGGTAAGAAAATCATCCAAACATAAGGAGAATCAGCCTTAAGCTGGTGTCACACATAACGACGACGACAACGACGTCGCTGCTACGTCACCATTTTCTGTGACGTTGCAGCGACGTCGCTGTCGCTGTGTGTGACATCCAGCAACGACCTGGCCCCTGCTGTGAGGTCGCCGGTCGTTGCTGAATGTCCAGCTTCATTTTTTGGTCGTCACTCTCCCGCTGTGACACACACATCGCTGTGTGTGACAGCGAGAGAGCGACGAAATGAAGCGATCAGGAGCCGGCACTGGCAGCTGCGGTAAGCTGTAACCAGCGTAAACATCGGGTAACCAAGGGAAGACCTTTCCCTGGTTACCCGATGTTTACGCTGGTTACCAGCCTCCGCTCTTGCTGCCAGTGCCGGCTCCTGCACTGTGACATGTGGCTGCAGTACGCATCGGGTAATTAACCCGATGTATACTGTAGCAAGGAGAGCAAGGAGCCAGCGCTAAGCAGTGCGCGCGGCTCCCTGCTCTCTGCACTGTGACATGTAGCTGCAGCACACATCGGGTTAATTAACCCGATGTGTGCTGCAGGAGAGCAAGGAGCCAGCGCTAAGCGCGGCTCCCTGCTCTCTGAACTGTGACATGTAGCTGCAGCACACATCGGGTTAATTAACCCGATGTGTGCTGCAGGAGAGCAAGGAGCCAGCGCTAAGCGCGGCTCCCTGCTCTCTGAACATGTAGCACAGCGACCTTATGATCGCTGCTTCTGCTGTGTTTGACAGCTAAGCAGCGATCATAACAGCGACTTACAAGGTCGCTGTTACGTCACCGAAAATGGTGACGTAACAGCGACGTCGTTGTTGCTGTCGTTTAGTGTGACACCAGCTTTAGCCTAAAGAATATGACCATGTATAGTCCTTAAAAGATTTTCTAATGTCCCTATATCATGCAGAGACAAAATTCTTATAGTAATATGTGTGTATATATATATACCCCTAGATTCTAAATGGACCTTGCGATACCACAAAGTGGGACCACAGTCATGGCGCAGCTTGAAATGTCTCTGGATCATCCTCAGGGAATCAAGATCCACAACATCACACACCGCAATTATGTCCCTAACATGTTCCCTCGTGCGGACGCGTTGTTCCCTTGATGTTAACCCAATATAAATTAGGCTACAGCCACATACTGCATAATAGATAACGTGACTTTTACTGCATGAGTTGTAACTTTTTATTTTATACTCTTTAGGTCCATCCCAAGCTGACAACATCTCTGGGCAGACAAAAGGAAAACAACCAAATTTGGGACTCCCTTTCTCAAAGCGAGATACCACCCTAGGTACGTAATGGTTCTTCACCAGCATATCCTTTAGGCTTTTCCCCCTTCTAACAGGTAAGAGTGGGCGATGAGTAAAACGTCGTTCAAACTCTGGTCGGTCTTCAGTAACGACCAGTGTTTGTTCAAGATCTGCCTGATCGCCCCCCTCTGACTGTTAACTTGGAGATGAAATGTATCTGTGAGGCAAAAGATTCTTCCCTCTTACTTGTTGATAATAATTGTACCCGTGGAGAACCCTTTTCTGTCTGGTACCCCATTTTTATATTATAGTCCAGAAAATCAATTGCCTCCCGATCTGTCTTATAGGTTAGTTTGATGTTATATGGGTTATTGTTCAACCAAGTCATGAAGCTCTGCAGTTCAGGACCGGTACTTCTCCAGATAATAAAGATGTCATCTATCTTACCACCTAGTGTAAAATTAATAGATTTTGGATAAGCCAAATGGACGACAATGTTTTAATTTTGTTACATACATTTTTCCTTCTGAGTCCTCTGATACCATACCAAAAAAATATTCAATGCACATGATTCAAAAGATAGATTTTCAGCGTAGTTTCTCCTTGATGAAAAATGAACCTTGAAATGGTAGCCTCATTTTAACCAAAACCTGGTATTAATAATTGGACAAATTGAAGAAGGACATGGCATTTGATTTACGAGTAATGCAACAACCTTTTCCCAGTTGATCAGTTTTAGACATCCTTAAAATTATCATTAGTGATGACTAGATATGGGCGAATGCTAAAATATTCGGGTTCGGATTGTTCAAATCCAATAATTTCTACATTTGTGTATTCATACTGAATAACGAACCCAATCCAAGTCAATGGGAAACTCGAATAATTTTCTAGAGGACCTTGGAAATAGGCCTGCGAGGGCTGTAAAAATATTGCAATTGATGGAAATTTGTTGAAACTGAATGGCAACAGCATGCGGAAGATGCCTGAATGTATTTCTGACTCACATTTTATTTCTGGGAGTAATTTTGCCAAAGTATTATGCCACTTTTATGGATAGTAGTGGTCACTCAGTTCAATGAGGTCACCTGAGGTCAGGTTACCTGCGATCTAGGTGGATGACAATGGGCAGCTCCAGCTGTGACCGCAAATAATCTAATTTACGTCACCACACATCGCTGCGACTCATTCTCTGCCTTAAGATCACAGCGGGTGGTCATATTCTATGCCCACGCGCTGTCACTTCAGATGTAGCAGAGCTGGAATCGTTATGGGACCTCGTGTGGATTACATCAGACCTGGGTGTTTTTGGGGTTAATAAAGGAGTGAAAGAGGGTGTTGTTTTTATCTTATTTTGTGTTTGTGTTTATTTCTTTTCACTTACAGATTAGTAATGGGGGTAGGGTTTTCATAGACCCTGCCATTGCTAATCTAGGGCTTAGTGGCAGATGTGAGCTGTTATTAACCCCTTATTAGCCTGATTGCCACCGCACCAGGGGATTCGGGAAGAATCGGGTAAAGTGCCAGGATTGTCACATCTAATGGATGTGACAATCCTGAGTGGCTGTGGGCTGCTATTGTTATAACGCGCCTGCTTTATTCTTATTTTCTTTATTTTTCCTTTTTTTATTTTTTATTTCCAAAGGTTCCGGATCATTATCCGGAGTTCCCTGAGAATTCCAGGCCCGGGTCCGGTACTCGGGTATTTTTAAAACCTCTCGGATTCTAAATTTTACAGTTCGGGTCTGTCCATCACTAATCAATAGACAAACAAAAAAAGTGCATAGTGTTTATGTAGTTGTGTAAACAGAAATATTATATGCAAAATTAAAAATGACATGCCATAAGGCAAACAAAATCAAGAAATGCAAAAAACTAAATTATTGAGTAAATGTATTAAATATTAGTTGTATCCTAACTATAATTAAATTGTTGTACAATGTTTTTCTCCACTTTTCTTAGGTAATAATCGTTTTTCTTATTTTCTCATAGGCACTTCATTCAGGGAAAAGACCCAATCAAAGTCAACATCTAAGTCACTGAGCGGGTCGCGTGAAGTACCTCAAAATTTGCAGACCACCACAGGTATTTTAGCATATACAGATCTCTAAATTATGGATAAAAAGAAACAATTAAAAAATAATTTAACACAAACAGTCCCATTCTCACACCACATAAAAATACCCAATTAAAGAAAGCAGTCAAAGCTCTCATTGAGCCCAATAGTAGTCCTTGTGTCCAATCTATAAATCCAATAACTCAAGTTGCGCAAGGGCCTTAAATAGGTTACCACATCTAACCTCTGATCTATGGCCTTTATAATTAAAGGGGTTATCCGGCTTATTTTGACTTTTCTTCATTATTACCCTATTGGGCTACATTGGGGCAGGTAAGTAGCTGGTGATCACTTACCTGCCCTGCTGTCAGCCTTTTTTCCCCGGCTCAGAGCGGTCATGTGATCGCTCCTGCCGCAATTTTGCTGCTTCCAGTCATTTCATGTCAACATGGGCAGGACCATGTTGACATGCAAATCTAGAACAGCATGTTGCCGCCCTGCTGGGCGAGTACAGTGCGTGGGGTCCCCGCACCTCTTCCCTGCACCCTCCTACACATTCCTCCGCACCCAGTACTCTCCCCGCCCACGGTGTCAACGCCAGCACCAGGCCCCCTGCTCAGGATAGCAGGTGTGCCCGTGCAGTCTGTGTCCCGCTCCAGCCCCGCGGCTGCCTTCATTGCAGGCTCAGCAGCCTCTCACATTGCAGCGCAGGCAGCCGCGGGGATAACGAGCGCTGCCATCAGGATGTTAGATGACATCATTGCCTGCTGTGACAATCTTCGCTTCACTCCTGTCAGCGCTGTCACTGCCTTCTATGCCGCTGCGTTCTCACGTCACTAGCGGTGACGTCTCGGGCGATACTGCTGAGAACGCGGCGGGCATAGAAGTCAGGGACAGCGCTGACAGGAGTGAAGCGAAGATCGTCACCGCAGGTAATGATTTCATTTAACCTCCTGACAGCAGCGCTCGGCATCCCCTGCAGTGACCTGGGCTATTGATGTTAGCTCAGGTCACTGCATTACTCTCCCAGCCAATGAGGAACATTCTGTTCTTCATTGACTGGGACATTGACTATGGTATGGATTGTCATGGGACCCCCTTATTGGATTATGCTGGACCTGGATTTGTTTTTCTTTTGAATAAATTGGTGAATGAGGGAATGTTTTGAGGAGTGTTTTTCAGATAAAACTTTTTTTTTTGTTGTCTATTTTTTTTTATTACTGACTGGGTTTGTGATGTCGGATATCTGATAGACGCGTGACATCACTAATCCCAGGGCTTGATGCCAGGTAACATTACACATTTGGCATCAACCCCTTATATTACCTCGTTTTCCACCGCACCAGGGCACGGGATAAGTTGGGGCGAAGCACCAGGATTGGCACATCTAATGGATGTGCCACTTCTGGGGCGGCTGTGGCCTGCTATTTTTAGGCTGGGGAGTGTCCAATAACAGTGGGCCTCCCTAGTCTGAGAATACTAGACCACAGCTGTCTGCTTTACCTTGGCTGGTGATCCAATTTGGGGGGACCCCATGTTTTTTGTTTTAAATTATTTATTTAATTTAAAATAACAGCGTGGGGTGCCCTCTGTTTTAGATTACCAGCCAAGCTGAAGCTGCCAGCTGTGGTTTGCAGGCTGCAGCCATCTGCTTTACCCTAGCTGGCTACAAAAGTATGGGGGACCCATTGTCGTTTGTTTTTTTTTTAATTATTTTTGATTTATTTTTTGGATAAATACAAGGCTAAGCACACATTAGTGCCACATGAAAGTTACTAAAGGGTGCCAGCTTAGAATATGCAGGGGGGGTAGGACATTATATGTCTTTCTCATCTATCTATCTATCTATCTATCTATCTATCTATCTATCTATCTATCTATCTATCCCTCTGTTCATTCATTCATCCCTCTATCTCTCTGTCTCTATATCTATCTATTCATCTCTATATCTACTCTTCTATTTATCTTTCTTGCTGCTTCCGTTTTTTGCGGTACGCAAAAAAAAAACGGAAGGCACACGGATGACACACGGATGTATTCGTGAAAAAATTGGGCATTTTTTTCGGACCGCAAAAACGGAACGGTCATGTGAATGTAGCCTACATGTTTTCCCTATGGGGGTAGGGGTTGGTACAGAACGATGGTGAGGGGGAGGTCGGTACAGAGCGCCGTGTGTGTGTGTGTGTGGGGGAGGGTTGCAGAGCCTGATATGTGTGGCGCAGAGCCCGATGTGTGTGTGTGTGTGTGTGTGTGTGTGTGGCACAGAGCCCGATGTGGGGCTGTTATTTTCATTGCTAGAGTGAGAACAGATCAGGTGCTGGGGTAGAATACTGACAGGGAATGTGTGTGCAGGGGGCGGGCATTGGACGGGGCTGGACAGTGAGGCCGGGCGGTGCCAGCTCTAACTGAGGTTTTGCACAGGAAGTGGTCAGTTTGCTAGAGCAAAATGTAAACAAAGAACTGCAGAGAATAAAGGGATAATTCAACTGGAACAAAAGTTAGAAAACAAAAAATAACAATGTAGGGGTGTTTTATATGACAATACAGCACAGATAAACTCAAATTTTTTTGGTAAGCTAATGTCGGACAACTTCTTTAATTTGCTTGAGTCAGATTTATGGTACAATTGGAAATGTTTTGGTAGGGTTTTTAGGTGTTCCGCCTCATGCAGAGTCTTTGTTTTCTCAATGTCCCTGATGTGCTCACGGACTCCCACCTTTAACCCCCTAACCACTGGACGATTTTTCCGTTTTTGTTTTTTGCTCCCCTTTTTCCGAGAGTCGTAACTTTTTTATTTTTCTCGTCAATCTTGCCATAAGAGGGCTTGTTTTTTGCAGGACGTATTGGTCTTTTAAGTGAAACCATGAGTTTTACCATATATGGTACTGGAAAACAGCACAAAATTTCCACGTGTGGAAAAATTACAAAAAAGTGTGATTGGACAATGGTTTATGGGGTACTTTATTCACCGTGTTCACTGTATGGTAAAACTGATGGGTGGGTGTGATACTTCAGGTTGGTATGAGTTCGTTGATACCAAACATGTTTAGGTTTACTTTTATCTAAGGGGTTAAAAAAAGGTTTGTCCAAAAAATTGGAGCACTTTCAGCGCCATTTTCTGCAACTTGTAGTGTTCTCATTTTTCGGGATATGGGGCTCACTGATGGCTTATTTGTTTGCATTTTGCAATTTGTGAAGACCAAAAAACTTAACTTTGCCGGTTGGAATTTTTTTTTACGGCTACGACGTCTACCGGTCATATTAATTCGTTTTAGATTTTGATAGACTGGGCATTTCTGAACTCTGTGATACCAAATGAGTGTATATTTATTATTTCTTTGTCGCTCCATTGGGAGACCCAGACAATTGGGTGTATAGCTTCTGCCTCCGGAGGCCACACAAAGTATTACACTTTTAAAAAAGTGTAACCCCTCCCCTCTGCCTATACACCCTCCCGTGGATCACGGGCTCCTCAGTTTTATGCTTTGTGTGGAAGGAGGCACACATCCACTCATGGAAAAAAAAAAAAAAAAGAGTTATCATACATAGTATGACAGAAGAAAAGAAGTCCCCTATGGGGTCCCCGGCATGCTCCCTTCTCACCCTACTATGTCGGCGGTGTTGTTAAGGTTGAGGTACCCATTGCGGGTACAAAGGCTGGAGCTACATGCCGTCTCCTTCACCATCCCTTATGCGGCTCTGGGAGAAGTGGGAGCTTCATCGGTCATTCACCTGCTGAGACCGTGCTCCATCCGCAGCCCCTGGTGGAACCTGCTGGACCGGAGCGTTTTCATCCCCAGGGACCGGGCCCTGCACCTTCATGGTACTCTGTGTCCCCATGGGGGGACGGTACGGGGAGAGAGGTCGCCTCTCTCCCCAGTAGCGCCGTCCGTTGTTTTTTCATCGGACTTCCGCGCCGGCCGTGCCTGCTTGTCGGGCATGGCCTTAAATTTAGTCCCCGGCTTCATCGCGGCCTAGTCGCGAAAAATCCCGCCCCCGGGCCTGCTTGTCAGGGGGAAGGGCGGTATTACCGACAGAGGGCTGGAGCATCGTTGCATGCCTCCCCTCCCCTCTTATGGACCACTATGGGGCCTCCAGATTCCCGCCTTTTGCTGGCGCCGCCCATGGCTCCACTCCCTCCTTGAGAGCTCCGGCGGCCATGTTTGGCATTCTGCCGGTGTATGCTGCAGCTGCACATCTCTACAGCTCTGGGGGACCCACGACAGGGAATCTGGAGGACACCAGCGGTTGGTAAGCCACACCGGTCACCCGGTGCTGGTTCCCCTAGGGTGCCGTGATATATATATCTACATATATTATATATATTCGGAACGGCTGTTTAACCCTTTCCCATATACCCTCAGTGGTCGCTCTCCTAAGGGACACTTATTGCTTGCAGCATGTCGTCCACAAGGAGCAAAGCCCTTAAGACACAGGTTTTTTTCGCAGCCTGTACCTCTTGTGGGGCTATGTTGCCTGCGGGATCCACCTACCCTCACTGTGATCAATGCTCGACTCCTGCCACGCTTGCTCAGCCGGAGCCCGGGGCACTTGTGGGCCCCTCGGCTCATGTAGATCCCCCTGCTCCTCCTGAGCAGGCTGCAGGGACAGAGTCACCGTCATTGGCCTCTTTCGCTGAGAAACTCTCTGTCACTTTCTCAATCCATTGCACAGTTTATGGACAAATGGTCATCTAAGCTCCTTGAGGCTTTGCAATCCATACCGGGCTCTTCACAGGCCCCGGCCCCTGTTAGTTTGTCTCCTCCAGGGCCTTCTCGGTCCGCGCCGCAGCGCGCTCCCAGGATAGCCCCTAGGTCCCAGGCGGAGGACTCCTGCCTGGATCGCAGTCCCAGACCGGCTAAGCGGCCTCGCTGGGACTCTTCCCCGGCTTCCTCACGCTGCTCTGGATCTCAGCTGGAGGACTCTCAGGATGACGAGGCGGACGTGGGAGCTCAGGGCTCTGACCCTGACTTCGCCCTCAACCTTGATACCCCTGAGGGGGACGCCTTAGTAAATGATCTTATTTCGTCCATCAACCAGGTGTTGGATCTCTCTCCCCCGCCTCCAACGGTAGAGGAGTCGGTTTCTCAGCAGGAGAAACACCAATTTCGATTCCCCAAACGTACGCGCAATACGTTCTTTGATCACTCTAACTTCAGGGACGCTGTCCAGAAGCCCAGAGCGGTCCCGGAAAAGCGTTTTGCTAAAAGGCACTCTGACACGCGTTATCCCTTTTCACCTTAGGTCGTTAAGGGCTGGGCGCACTCACCCAAGGTGGATCCGCCAGTCTCTAGATTGGCTGCTAGGTCCGTTGTGTCTGTTGCCGATGGCTCATCCCTGAAGGATGCCACTGACAGACAGATAGAGCTCTTGGTGAAGTCTATTTATGAGGCCACGGGCGCGTCTTTTGCCCCGGCCTTTGCGGCTGTGTGGGCTCTCCAAGAAATCTCGGCATGTCTGACTGAGATTAATGCTGTCACGCGGAATTCTGCTCCGCATGTGTCTTCCTTGACCTCTCAGGCATCAGCATTTTCGTCCTAAGCCATGAACGCCGTCCTGGACTCTGCTAGCCGTACGGCTGTAGCATCCGCTAACTCCGTGGCAGTCCGCAGGGCCATGTGGCTGCGCGAATGGAAAGCAGACTCTGCTTCCAAAAGGTTCTTAACTGGTTTGCCTTTTTCTGGCGAACGTTTGTTTGGCGAACGGTTGGATGAGATTATTAAGGAATCCTCGGGAAAGGACTCCTCCTTACCCCAGTCCAAACCTAAGAGACCTCAGCAGAGAAAAATCCAATCGAGGTTTCGGTCCTTTCGTCCCTCCGTCAAACCCCAATCCTCTTCGTCCAACCGGCCGGAGAAAGGCCAGAGGAACTCCTATGGGTGGCGGTCCAAGTCACGCCCCCAAAAGGCCGCAGGAGGCACTGCCTCCAAGACGGCCTCCTCATGACTCTCGGCCTCATCTAGCCACATCCTCGGTCGGTGGCAGGCTCTCCCGCTTTGGCGACGCCTGGTGGCCACACGTTCAAGACCGATGGGTGAGAGACATTCTGTCTCATGGTTACAGGATAGAGTTCAGCTCTCGACCTACGGCTCGTTTTTTCAGAACCTCCCCACCCCCCGCACAGGCAGACGCACTGTTTCAGGCAGTGGACGCTCTAAAGATGGAAGGAGTTGTGATTCCCGTTCCCCTTCAGGAACGTGGTCGCGGATTTTACTCCAACTTGTTCGTGGTGCCAAAAAAGGACGGGTCTTTCCGTCCCGTTCTGGACCTCAAGCTGCTCAACAGACATGTGAGAACCAGACGGTTTCGGATGGAATCTCTCCGCTCGGTCATCGCCTCGATGTCACAAGGAGACTTCCTAGCATCGATCGACATCAAGGATGCTTATCTCCATGTGCCGATCGCACCCGAACACCAACGTTTCCTGCGTTTCGCCATCGGGGACGAACACCTTCAGTTCGTCGCATTGCCCTTCGGCCTGGCGACAGCCCCACGGGTCTTCACCAAAGTCATGGCATCCGTCGTGGCGGTCCTGCACTCTCAGGGCCACTCGGTAATCCCATACTTGAACGATCTCCTAGTCAGGGCCCCTTCTCGGGTGGCGTGTCAACGAAGTCTTACCGTCACTCTGGCGACTCTCCAGCAGTTCGGGTGGATCATCAATTTCCCGAAATCCAAGTTGACGCCGACCCAATCACTGACTTACCTCGGGATGGAGTTTCATACCCTTCCAGCGTTAGTCAAGCTACCGCGGGACAAACAGCTTTCTCTGCAGGCGGGGGTGCAGTCACTTCTTCGGAGTCAGTCACACCCCTTAAGGCGCCTCATGCACTTCCTGGGGAAGATGGTTGCTCCTATGGAGGCAGTGCCGTTCGCGCAATTCCATCTACGGCCACTCCAATGGGACATTCTTCGCAAATGGGACAAGAGTTCGTCTTCCCTCGACAAGAACATCTCTCTTTCACTTGCAACCAAAACATCACTTCAGTGGTGGCTCCTACCCACATCTCTGTCTCGGGGAAAATCCTTCCTCCCCCCAACCTGGGCCGTGGTCACCACGGACGCGAGCCTGTCAGGTTGGGGAGTGGTTTTTCTCCACCACAGGGCTCAAGGAACCTGGACTCCAATAGAATCGTCCCTTCATATCAATATTCTGGAGATAAGGGCAGTATATCTAGCCCTATTGGCTTTCCATCGGTGGCTGGAGGGCAGGCAGATCCGAATCCAGTCGGATAACGCCACTGCCGTCGCCTACATCAACCACCAAGGCGGCACTCGCAGTCGTCAAGCCTTCCAGGAAGTCGAGCGGATTCTGCAGTGGGTGGAAGTCACAGGCTCCACCATCTCCGCAGTTCACATCCCGGGCGTGGAAAACTGGGAAGCAGATTTTCTCAGTCGTCAGGGCATGGACGCGGGGGAATGGTCTCTTCACCCAGACGTGTTTCGAGAGATCTGTCGCCGCTGGGGAATGCCGGACGTCGATCTCATGGCATCGAGACACAACAACAAGGTCCCGGCCTTCATGGCACGGTCTCAGGATCACAGAGCTCTGGCAGCGGACGCTCTGGTCCAGGATTTGTCGCAGTTTCGACTGCCATATGTGTTTCCCCCTCTGGCAATGCTGCCCAGAGTACTACACAAGATCCGGTCCGACTGCCGTCGCGCCATTCTCGTCGCTCCAGACTGGCCGAGGCGGTCGTGGTATCCGGATCTGTGGCATCTCACGGTGGGTCAACCGTGGGCGCTTCCAGACCGTCCAGACTTGCTGTCACAAGGGCCGTTTTTCCATCTGAATTCTGTGGCCCTCAACCTGACTGTGTGGCCATTGAGTCCTGGCTCCTAGCGTCTTCAGGGTTATCTCAGGATGTCATTGCCACCATGAGACAAGCCAGGAAGCCAACGTCCGCCAAAATCTATTACAGGTCTTGGCAACTTTTCTTATCCTGGTGCTCTGATAACGGTTTGTCTCCATGGCCGTTTGCTTTACCCACATTTCTTTCATTCCGACAATCTGGAATGGACAAGGGTTTGTCCCTCGGCTCTCTCAAGGGCCAAGTGTCGGCGCTCTCCGTGTTTTTTTTTCAAAAGCGTCTAGCCAGGCTTCCGCAGGTCCGCACGTTCCTGCAGGGGGTTTGCCACATGGTCCCACCTTACAAACGTCCGTTGGATCCTTGGGATCTTAACAGGGTTCTGACGGCTCTTCAAAAGCCGCCTTTTGAGCCGCTGCGGGATGTTTCTCTTTCCCGTCTTTCTCAGAAGGTGGCCTTCCTGGTGGCGGTCACATCACTTCGGAGAGTGTCTGAGCTTGCAGCGCTGTCATGCAAAGCCCCCTTCCTGGTTTTTCACCAGGATAAGGTGGTTCTGCGTCCTGTCCCGGAATTTCTTCCTAAGGTGGTATCCCCCTTTCATCTAAATCAGGATATCTCCTTGCCTTCCTTTTTCCCTAATCCAATTCACCAGTGTGAAAAGGATTTGCACTCTTTGGATCTAGTGAGAGCACTCCGGTTCTACGTGTCTCGCACGGCGCCCCTGCGCCGTTCAGACGCGCTCTTTGTCCTTGTCGCTGGCCAGCGTAAGGGCTCTCAGGCCTCCAAGTCAACCTTGGCTCGGTGGATCAAGGAACCGATTCTCAAGGCCTACCGTTCTTCTGGGCTTCCACTTCCTTCAGGGTTGAAAGCCCATTCTACCAGAGCCGTAGGAGCGTCCTGGGCTTTGCGGCACCGGGCGACGGCTCAGCAGGTGTGTCAGGCAGCTACATGGTCTAGTCTGCACACTTTCACGAAGCACTATCAAGTGCATGCCTATGCTTCGGCAGACGCCAGTCTAGGTAGGAGAGTCCTCCAGGCGGCGGTTGCCTACCTGTAAGAGGGGACCGTTTTCGGCTCCTTTTATTGAGGTATTCTTTTACCCACCCAGGGACTACTCTTGGACGTCCCAATTGTCTGGGTCTCCCAATGGAGCGACAAAGAAAAAGGGAATTTTGTTTACTTACCGTAAATTCCTTTTCTTCTAGCTCCTATTGGGAGACCCAGCACCCGCCCCTGTGCCCTTCGGGCTGGTTGTTCTTTTGTGTACACATGTTGTTGATGTTGATTTGTTCTTATGGTTCATGGTCTTCAGTTCTCCGAACATCCTTCGGATTGAATTTACCCTAGACCAATTTATAAGTTTTCTCCTTCCTGCTTTTGCACCAAAACTGAGGAGCCCGTGATCCACGGGAGGGTGTATAGGCAGAGGGGAGGGGTTACACTTTTTTAAAAGTGTAATACTTTGTGTGGCCTCCGGAGGCAGAAGCTATACACCCAATTGTCTGGGTCTCCCAATAGGAGCTAGAAGAAAAGGAATTTACGGTAAGTAAACAAAATTCCCTTTTTTTTAACCCTCTTATTTTTAGTGGGGCGAATGGGGAGTGATTTAAATTTTTAGTTGGTTTTTTTAATTCTTTAAAACTTTTTTTTAAATTTTTTTTATTTTAATAGTCCCCCTCGGGGTAAGGATTAGCTGTCTGATCGCTTGTTCATTTCTGCTGATCAGAGCGGCAGAGCTCTGATCAGCTGAAATGCTGCTGTCCTGTTACAACCAGCCGGCTGTAACAGGATGTGAGTCATGAGTCATGACATAACCCTGTGCTACCATGGCAACCATCGGCTTCCCGTGATCGCGTCACGGGGACTCCGATAGCGTCGAGGAAAGGAAATTTCCCTGCCATGGCCATTTACATTGCGCTGTCAGTAATTGACAGCGCGGTCTAAGGGATTAAAAGGCATGGGTGAATCGTGGATCCACCCTTTCTTGTAAGCTACACATGTCTGCTGTTCAGATCAGCATATATGTGCGGAAATCGGTGCCGGTTTACTGCAGCAGCCGACGATGATTACACCGCCATTATCTACGATGTACCCAGTACGTCCAATGTCTGTAAGAGGTTAAGTCCCTTGTGGTCATTCCTATGTAGATTTTCTGGCATGGATACTGGGCGTAATAAATCACGCCCTTAGAAGCACAAATATGTTGGTGATTTATTGTGTAAGTTTGTGTTCTTTCCGATTTTTTAATGGGAATCTGTCACCAGATTTGGGGACTACAAGCTGTGTCCAATACCACTGAGTTCTTATATACAGCATTCCAAAATACTGTATATAAGAGCCTAGGCCGCTCTGTAAAACGGAAAAAGTACTTTTATAATACTCACCTAGGGTGGGTCCAGTCCAATGGGTGTCGCAGCTCTCCAGTGCGGTGCCTCCTCTTTCAGGTCTGACGCATCCTCTCTGCTGCGATCTTCGGCCTCCTTCTTCCCAGTCCGGTGTGGATGATGTGTCTACGTCATCCACACGAGCCGACATTGCGGTCCTGCGCAGGCGCATTCATCTGCCCTGCTGATCAAAGTACTGTAATGTGCAGGCGTGAGGAAAGGTTAACCCCTTCACGACCGGCCGACTTTACACTTTCCGGTATTTTTGGGGGGTTTGCCATTCTTCTGACAGACGTAACTTTTTTTATTTTTCAGTCAATATGGTCATGTGAGGGCTCATTTTTTGCAGAATGAGCTGTAATTTTAAATGAAACCGTGAGTTTTACCATGCAGTGTACTGTAAAATGGCAAAAAAATTCCAAATGTGGAGAAATTGCAAAAAAAAGTGTGATTGCTCTATTGTTTTTGAGACATTTTATTCACTGTGTTCACTATATGGTAAACCTGATGTGCTGCTGTGATGCCTGAGGTTACTGCAAGTTTGTAGACACCAAACATGAATAGGTTTATTTTAATCTAAGGGGTTAAAAAAATAATCAGAAGTTTGTCCGAAAAAAGTGACGGACGTTTTGCGCCATTTTCTGAGACCCATAGCGTTCTCATTTTTTTAAATCTATGGCTCAGTGATGGCTTTTGTTAGTATCTCGAGCTGACGTTTTTAACAGTATCATTTTCTTTATCGTTCCTTTGGGAGACCCAGACCTTGGGTGTTTAGCTTCTGCCTCCGGAGGACACACAAAGTACTACACTTGAAAGTGTAGCTCCTCCCTCTGAGCTTATACACCCCCTGGTGAGCAGACCCAGCCAGTTTATCGCTTTGTGTTCAGGAGGCATACATCCACACATGCATTCTCATATGATTTTTTCCTTTTTGGAATGAGATTGAAGAAGTGCGGGTCCACGTCTGGACCCCCGGCATGTCCCTTCTCACCCCACTGTGTCGGCGGTGTTGTAAAGTTGATTTCCAAGGCTGGAGCCTTACATGCCGTGCTCCTTCACCATCCCTCCTGGGCTCTGGCTTGAAGTGGGAGCCAGCACAGTCTCCATGCCTGGCAGGAGACCGGTCTCCATCCGCAGCCCTTCAGGACCCTGCTGGACCGGAGCACTCATCCCCAGGGACCTGGCCCTGCGTCTCAGCAGCTAAGTACCTGAGACGTTTATATATTGGGGGTCCCTGTGCTTTATTGTTTGGGGAGAGTGTGCTTACTGTATTTATTGGCATTTCCGGCGGATTCTCTAGCTGTCGCCCGAGAACCGGTCTCTGGTTGTGGACCACTGTATATACTCTCTGGGGTTCATTCTCTTGCAGAGCCCCCGCTCCAGCAGCATGTCTCACATGAGGAGCAAGGCTCCAAAGCTTTATACTGTATGCGCTGCATGTAAGCTCCAGCTGCATGAACCGAGCACCTATCCACATTGTGATGTCTGCTCTAACTTGGTGGTGCCACAGCATGGAGTCTCACCCCCAGTGGTCTCTCAGGCTGCTCCTGCACCTGTGGCTGAACCCCCGGCTTGGGTAGAATCCTTTTCTAGGTCTATTTCCCAGTCTTTTGCTGAGTCCATGGGACTTCTGTCCAGGACTTTGATGAATATGCATCAGCCCCCTTCACAGGGTGCCTCTACTGCTAAGGGTCCCTTAGGACCGGAGCTCACAGAGGATTCATCATCAGGGCCTAGACCCCGTCCTCCTAAGAGGAGACGCAGGGTTTCCTCTCCCTCCTCCTCCCGCGGCTCTGATTCAAGAGCTGACTCGCAGGATGAGGAGGATGCCTTTACAGGGGGCTCGGAGGCTAACTCCATGTACCCCATTGATCTGTCCGAGGGTGACTCAGATCTTAGTGACTTGATTGCTTCCATTAATTCTGTACTGGATCTCAATCCGCCAGTATCAGAGGAACAACCCTCTCTGGCAGAAAAACACCAGTTTACCTAGCCTAAGAGAGCAAAGAGTGTGTTCTTTAACCACTCCAGTTTTCAGGCTGCTGTGACCAAGCCCAGGGCCTGTGCTGACAAACGCTTCCCAAAGCGTGGTTCTGATGACCGTTTTCCCTTTCCACCTGAGGTGGTCAAGGAGTGGGCTCATTCACCAAAGGTAGACCCTTCGGTGTCTAGGCTCTCAGCCCGGACCGTTGTGTCGGTGGCTGATGGCACCTCCCTTAAGGATTCCACTGACTGTCAGATTGACCTTCTGGCCAAATCCGTGTGTGAAGCGGCGGGGGCCGCGTTTTCCCCGACTTTTGCAGCAGGAGATGCATTCCCTCACCAGGGAATCTATGCCCGAAATGGTTGCCTTAACTTCTCAAGCTTCAGCTTTTTCATCTTACGCCATGTCTGCCATGCTGGAGGCTTCTCACCGCACTGCGGTGGCTTCGGCTAATTCCCTCATTATCCGCAGGATCTTGTGGCTTCGAGAGTGGAAGGCAGATGCTTCTTCTAAGAAGTACCTTGCTGGGCTCCCTTTTGCTGGGTCCCGGCTGTTCGGAGAACAGCTGGATGAAATTATTAAGGAAGCTACTTTCGGGAAGAGTACTTCCATGCCACAAACCAAAACCAGGAAACCTGCCCAGGGTAGGAGTCAGTCGAGGTTTCGCTCCTTTCGTTCCTCCAACTGGTCGTCCTCTAAGCCCTCGGCCTTGTCCGCTAACTCAGCCAAGGACCAGAAATCCAACTGGCGCCCAAAAGCGCGTCCACAGAAGACCGCAGGAGGTGTTGCCACTAAGGCAGCCTCCTCGTGACTCTCTGCCCGCTCCGGCGACGTCCTTAGTCGGTGGCAGGCTCTCCCACTTTGGCGACGCTTGGTTTCAACACGTCTCCGATCAGTGGGTGAGAGATATCATCTCCCACGGCTACAGGATAGAATTCTCTTCCAGCCCGCCAAACAGATTTTTTCTCTCAACTCCCCCTTGCTCCAAGGCCGCCGCCTTCTCACAGGCCGTGGCAGCCTTGCAGGCCAACGGAGTAATTGTACCAGTTCCCGCCCGGGAACGGTTCAGAGGTTTCTACTCAAATCTCTTCCTAGTTCCCAAAAAGGACGGTACCTTCCGGCCCATCCTGGATCTCAAGCTTCTCAACAAGCATGTTCAAGTGCGGCACTTTCGCATGGAGTCTCTGCGATCAGTCATTGCCTCAATGACCCAAGGGGATTTCCTGGCATCCATCGACATCAGAGATGCCTATCTGCATGTTCCAATTGCAGTTTCACACCAGCGTTGGCTACGTTTTGCAATAGGAGAAGATCATTTCCAATTCGTGGCTCTTCGCTTCGGGTTAGCCACGGCCCCTCGGGTATTCACCAAGGTCATGGCAGCAGTGATTGCAGTTCTGCACCTCCAGGGGTTGGCAGTGATTCCTTACCTGGACGACCTTCTAGTCAAGGCTTCATCCAGCGCAGACTGTCATCGGAGTGTCTCGCTCACTCTCGCCACTCTAGCCCAATTCGGGTGGCTTGTCAATCTTCCCAAATCCTCTCTGACTCCGACCCAGAGTCTCACGTACCTAGGGATGCAGTTCGAGACTTTGCCGGCACTTTTGAAGTTGCCCTTAGTCAAACAGCAGTCACTCCAGCTAGCGGTGCGCTCTCTGCTGAGGCCCCGCCGTTATACCCTCAGGCGTCTGATGCAGGTGCTGGGTCAAATGGTAGCGTCCATGGAGGCTGTTCCCTTTGCCCAGTTCCATCTGCGCCCCCTGCAGCTGGACATTCTCCGCTGTTGGGACAAGCGGCCTTCCTCCTTACACAGGTTAGTGGCTCTGTCGCCACGGATCAGGAGCTCTCTTCAGTGGTGGCTTCGGCCCCTCTCCCTGTCCCAAGGGCGCTCCTTCCTGACCCCGTCCTGGGTGATTCTCACCACGGATGCCAGTCTATCCGGCTGGGGAGCGGTATGTCTCCACCACAGAGCGCAGGGCACTTGGACTCCGTCCGAGTCAGCCCTTTCAATCAATGTGCTGGAAACCAGAGCCGTGCTTCTAGCTCTCCTAGCTTCTCCCCACCTGCTGGCGGGCAGGCACATTCGAGTCCAGTCAAACAACGCGACCGCGGTTGCCTACATCAATCACCAGGGCGGGACACGAAGCCGCCTAGCAATGATGGAGGTACAACGCATCCTTCAATGGGCGGAGGACTCCAAGTCCACCATATCCGCAGTCCACATCCCAGGCGTGGAAAACTGGGAGGCAGATTATCTCAGCCGTCAAACCGTGGACGGTGGCGAGTGGTCCCTGCACCCGGCAGTGTTTCAGTCAATCTGCCGCAAATGGGGCACTCCGGACGTGGACCTAATGGCATCCCGTCACAAATTTTCCTGTCCTGGTGTCGCTCTACCGACCATCCTCCTTGGCCATTCTCCTTGCCGACCCTTCTGTCTTTTCTACAGTCCGGTCGGCAGCTAGGACTGTCCCTCAACTCTCTCAAGGGACAAGTCTCAGCTCTGTCAGTTCTGTTCCAGCGGCGTCTCGCTCGGCTGGCTCAGGTTAGCACCTTCATGCAAGGCGCGTCTCACATCATTCCGCCTTACCGGCGGCCCTTGGATCCCTGGGACCTTAACTTGGTTCTCACGGTTTTGCAGAAACCCCCTTTTGAGCCTCTTGGGGAGGTTTCTTTGTATCGTCTTTCTCAGAAGGTGGCCTTTCTGGTGGCCATAACTTCCCTCAGGAGAGTCTCTGATTTGGCTGCGCTCTCTTCGGAGTCACCTTTTTTAGTTTTTCATCAAGACAAGGTGGTTCTCCGTCCGACTCCGGACTTTCTTCCTAAGGTGGTCTCTCCTTTCCACCTTAACCAGGACATTACCCTACCTTCCTTCTGTCCGGCTCCTGTTCATCGCTTTGAAAAAGCGCTGCATACTCTGGATCTGGTGCGTGCTCTCCGGATCTATGTGTCTCGCACCGCTGCGCTTAGGCGGTGCACCTCTCTTTTTGTGCTAACCACAGGTCGGCGCAAGGGCCTCCCTGCTTCTAAGCCGACCTTAGCCCGTTGGATTAGATCGACCATTTCGGACGCCTACCAGAGTACTCAGGTGCCTCCCCCGCCGGGGATCAAGGCACATTCGACCAGAGCTGTCGGTGCCTCTTGGGCTTTCAGGCACCAGGCTACGGCTCAACAAGTCTGTCAGGCTGCCACTTGGACTAGCCTGCATACCTTCTCGAAGCACTACCAAGTGCATGCTCATGCTTCGGCAGAAGCGAGCTTGGGCAGACGCATCCTTCAGGCGGCTGTCGCCCATTTGTGAAGTTAGGTTCTGCCTACTTCTTAATTTTTCTGTTTATTCCCACCCAGGGACTGCTTTGGAACGTCCCATGGTCTGGGTCTCCCAAAGGAACGATAAAGAAAAAGAGAATTTTATTTACTTACCGTAAATTCTTTTTCTTATAGTTCCGTATTGGAAGACCCAGCACCCTCCCTGTTGCCTGTTGGCAATTTCTTGTTCCGCGTGTTATCACCGGCTGTTGTCGTGGACAGAGTCTCCGGTTGTTCCGGCTCTTGCTCTGTTCTACTTGTGGGTGGCTATTCTCCTTCAGCTTTTGCACTAAACTGGCTGGGTCTGCTCACCAGGGGGTGTATAAGCTCAGAGGGAGGAGCTACACTTTTAAGTGTAGTACTTTGTGTGTCCTTCAGAGGCAGAAGCTAAACACCCAAGGTCTGGGTCTCCCAATACGGAACTATAAGAAAAAGAATTTATTGTAAGTAACAAAATTCTCTTTTTTGCGCAGATGCTATGTTTTCATTGCCTGTTATTGCATTTTGCTTAAGATTTAGGGGGTGATGCGGGGTGCATTGTGTGTGTGTAGGGGCTGATGGACGGTGCATTATGTGTGTGTGTGTGTGTGGGTGTAGGGAGTAATGGGGGTGCATTGTGTGTGTAGGGAGTAGTAGGGGTGCATTGTATTGTGAGTGTGTGTGTGTAGGGGGTGATGGGGGGTGCATTGTGTGTGTGTAGGGGCTGATGGATGGTGCATTGTGTGTGTGTTTGCGTAGGGAGTAATGGGGGTGCATTGTGTGTGTAGGGAGTAGTAGGGGTGCATTGTATTGTGAGTGTGTGTGTGTAGGGGGTGATGGGGGGGTGCATTGTGTGTGTGTAGGGGCTGATGGACGGTGCATTGTGTGTGTGTTTGTGTAGGGAGTAATGGGGGTGCATTGTGTGTGTAGGGAGTAGTGGGGGTGCATTGTATTGTGTGTGTGTGTGTGTGTAGGGGGTGATGGGGGGTGCATTGTGTGTGTGTAGGGGCTGATGGACGGTGCATTGTGTGTGTGTGTGTGTGTAGGGAGTAATGGGGGTGCATTGTGTGTGTGTGTGTGTGTGTGTGTGTGGAGTAGTGGGGGTGCATTGTATTGTGGGTGTGTGTGTGTAGGGGGTGATGGGGGGTGCATTGTATTTGTGTGTGTAGCAGGTGAAGGGGGGATGTATTTGTGTGTGTGTGTGTGTGTGTGTGTGGGGGGGGTAATGGAGCGTGTATTGTGTGTGTGTGTGTGTGTATGTGTGAGGGTAATGGGGGTGCATTGTAGTGTGTGTGTGTAGGGGGTGATCGGGGGTGCATTGTGTGTGCGTAGGTGGGGATGGGGGGGTGCATTGTATTGTGTGCGTGGGGAGATGGTAATGGGGGGTGCATGGTATTTGGGTGTGTGTATGTAGTGGGTGATGGGGGGATGTATTGTATTGTGTGTGTGTGTGTGTGTGTGTGTGGAGAGGGGCGCGGAGTCATTAATCGAGCTATAGTTACATTTAATTCTCAAAATTTTCGTTTCATTCACCTTTTCCGTTCTAATATTTTACAATGTGAACGACCATGGCTTTGATCCTGGGTACGCCCATGCACAGGCCTGAGTGGGCCCCGGCACCCAGCCTTTCAATCGTAAACTTCAGTGATCGTACAAGTTCTGTATGATCACTGAAGTTTTCGCAGTTGCAGGACCTTTAGTGACATCACATGTGTCATGTGACTCACCAAAGGTCCTAGCGGTGCACTGCGGGAGTCCCCAGGCCTGCACCAACCGCGCCGGTATTCAGATGTATGCGCGTCTTTCAGGCGCGCAATACATTTGTACAGTGCGGCCGGTGACAGGAGGGAGAGCAGCTCTGCTCAGCCCCGCAACGTACCGTCATCGCCAGGGCTGCAGAGGAGCGCGCCTCAGTCCTGCACCGACATCATCATCACCGAGGCCACAGCTGCAGGGATGAAGAGGAGGACGCGCAGGCACAGGTAAGCGCTCCAGAGGAGTCGAAGATGTACTTTTATATGAGGGGCTGCGGGTGGGGGAGGAGCAGTGTTATTTTACAAGTGGCATTAAGAAGCGGTGGGGGACTTTATGGAGCATATTATGGGGCAGTGGCGGACATAATAGGGCAGTGGGGGACATAATAGGGCAGTGGGGACATTATAGGGCAGTGGGGGACATTATAGGGCAGTGGGGGACATAATAGGGCAGTGGGGGACATAATAGGGCAGTGGGGGACACAATAGGGCAGTGGGGGACACAATAGGGCAGTGAGGGACACTATAGGGCAGTGGGGGACTTTATAGGGCAGTGGGGAACATTATAGGGCAGTGGGTGACATTATAGGGCAGTGGGTGACATTATAGGGCAGTGGGGGACATTATAGGGCAGTGGGGGACATTATAGGGCAGTGGGGGACATAATAGGGCAGTGGGGGACATTATAGGGCAGTGGGGGACATGATAGGGCAGTGGGGGACATGATAGGGCAGTGGGGGACATGATAGGGCAGTGGTGGACATGATAGGGCAGTGGTGGACATGATAGGGCAGTGGGGGACATGATAGGGCAGTGGGGGACATGATAGGGCAGTGGGGGACATGATAGGGCAGTGGGGAACATCATAGGGCAGCGGGGGACATCATAGGGCAGCGGGGGACATAATAGGGCAGCGGGGGACATTATAGGGCAGTGGAAGGACATTATAGGGTAATGGGGGCCATTATGAAGCAAATTGGGGCATTATAGGTCAGTGGGGGACGTTGTGAAAGAAATTGGAACATTATAGGGCAATGGGGGACATTATGAGGCATCAAAGATTTTGGAAGGCAGCATAGTATAATGAGGAGGGGGGGATTTATACAGGGATGTAGTTGGGAGAGATATTATAGAAAGGGCAATTTTTGGGGGGACATTTTGGAAAGGGGCACTTTGTGGGGCTATTTTGGAGAGCAGGATTGTGGGGTGATATTTTGAGCAGGAAGCAATTAACAACCCCTTCTGATTCCACTTGTTTCCCCAGACATTATTAAATAAAAGGGGCCAGGATGAGGGACATAATTACTATATGGGGCCAGGATGAGGGACATAATTACTATATGGGGCCAGAATGAGGGACATACATTATTAGTTTATGGTGGCACATGGGGCATAATTACTGTAGGGGCAAATTAGGGGACATTATTACTGATGAAATATAAGTTCATTTTGAGGATACTGTCTCCAATGGGGGAACAAGAGTCTGACGTGGTGTAGAAATTGGGGAAATAGTGAGGAATGTACTCTGGGAGTGATCGGCTATAGGTGACTGTTATTTTCTGCAGAGTCGCGTCTTGGCAGGAAGAAGTGATGACGGTCAGCGCCGGATGAAGAGAAAAAGCGAAGATGAATAAAGTCAGCTAGAGACGTCACTGGTAAGTCAGTCACGGTATTTCTCCCTTGTATGTGGTTGTATTCGGTCACTATGTGGTCTGGTCACGGTGTGGTGGTATTTCTCCCTTGTATGTGGCTGTATTTGTTCAGTGTTTGGTGGTAATATGTGGTCTGGTCACGGTGTGGTGGTATTTCTCCCTTGTATGTGGCTGTATTTGGTCACTGTTTGGTGGTAATATGTTGTCTGATCACTGTGTGGTGGTATTTATTACTTGTATGTGGTTGTATTTGGTCACTATGTGGTGGTAATATGTTGTCTGGTCGCGGTGTGGCGGTATTTCCCCCTTGTATATGGTATTATTGATTTTGGTATAGTGGATTGTGTTGTGTATGGAGGTTACTTTCTCTCTATAAGGGGGAGATTTTTTCCAGTAGAAATTAAATACTTAAACATTTAACCCCTCCCCTCCCTGTCCTGCCCTGTCCTGTGACTATTACACTGCAGTAAATATGCACTTACAGAGATTCTCCAGTGAAAACAAGTAATCACCTTTACTAAGGCCACGTGCACACACTGAGTATTCAGTGAGTTTTTTTACCTCAGTATTTGAAGCCAAAACCAGGAGCAGTAAAATCAGAGAAAAAGTGTGTGAACGTAGCCTAAAGATTAGTGATAACTTATTCATCTGTGTGGACCGATTGCTGGGACCTGCACCGATCGTGCAACTTTTATCCCCCATTACACTGGAGCTCGTGTCCGACTCGACCCCTGATCCATTCATTCCCTCAGTGGCTGCGAGCGCTGCGCTTGTTATTATCTGGCTGCTCCACAGAGGATGAATGGAGCTGCGGTCACACATCCCACCCCACAGAGGATGAATGGAGCTGCAGTCACACACCCCACCCCACAGAGGATGAATGGAACTGCGGTCACACATCCCACCCCACAGAGGATGAATGGAGCTGCTGTCACACACCCCACCCCACAGAAGATGAGTGGAACTGCGGTCACACATCCCACCCCACAGAGGATGAATGGAGCTGCGGTCACACACTCCACCTGCTGCTGCAAAAAGTTCCCCAATCTTCCTATCGGTGCGGTTTCCACTGGTCTGGTTCCACCGATCAATAAGTTATCACCAACCTACCCTGTGGATCGGTGATAACTTGTTTTCACTAAAGACCCCATTACTGCAAACTACTATAATTGTACATCCCAGTTATGATGCACAATATAGATGTGCAGGAGCCGTCTGTGTATACAGTCAAAGCAACACAATAATGGCGATAACACTAATGGGTGTTTATATTTAGCTGTAGGGTGGGCCCCTGGAGTCAATTCTCCTGGTGGGCCCCAGACAGCCCAGTCCACCCCTGGCTATCATGATAGCCACCAGATCGTTAAGGGGTTAAAGATCTCTTACGCATATGCACTACAATACATGGATCTGCTTTGAGCAGGACAGATCAAAGTGCGCCTGCGCAGGACCTCAATGCCAGCTAGTGAGCATGATGTAGGACGCGTCATGCACATGGGCCTCAGAAAAAGGAGGATGGCGATCGCCGCAGAGAGGAAATGCCGGACTAGAGAGAGGAGGCAATGGGTTTGAGATAATGATCAATAACTTTGCTAGCTATTTCATCATCAGCTGACGGTCTCCTTTTTTTCTCAGCTCCAGATCCCCTTGAGTGGAGCCCCAAAAATTGGTCTGTGCGATTTCTTCCTGTAAGCTCCCAAAGTAAGTCTGCCATCTTGTCTTTCTTCTTCCTGCTCCAGCTGTAAGGCTACTTTCACATTTGACAGGATGCAAACCGCATATGACCGGATCCTGTGGATTGAATGTGCAACGCATGCAACCGCAATTGTTATTTTATTGTTATTTTATTGTATGCTTCTACTTTTACTTGTGATGGATGAAGGGGAACACAGAATTTATCGGCTTGCACTGGAGTCAGCTGATCGGGAATAAGCTGAACTCCTGATCTCACAGCCCGCCCACGCTGTGATGGATGCAGGTTAACAGCAATCACTGCCTGCTGCCGATCACGTGTGACCATGTTCGGGCTGTGTGGTCATGAGTTCAGCTGAGTTCAGATCAGCTGACTCCAGTGTCGGCCGATTACTTGTTCTGTGTCCCCCTGCATCCATCGCAGAGTGTGCGGGCTGGAGTTCAACAGAGTTCAGATCAGCTGACCCCAGTGTCGGACGAATTCAGCTGACCTCACAGGCAGCACACGCTGCGATGGATGCAGGGGCACCCAGAACAAGTAATCGGCCAACACTGGAGTCAGCTGATCAGATTACTTGATCTGCTGGCTGTATGGTTAGAAGTAGGGATGAGTGAGCACTAAAATGCTCGGGTTCTCGGTAGCCCATGAGTATTTTTTTTTTTTAAATTCATTAAAAAATAAACAAAAACCCCAAAAACATAACCCTAACTCTAGGGTTAGGGGGTAAAAAAAATAAAATGTGTGGACTCCCGCTGCATTTTCTAATGCTAAGGTAACCCAAGCAGCTACTGGCTGCTAACCCCCACTGCTTATATGACCTTCACTGGCAATGAAAAATCCAGGGAAGCCCTTTTTTTAACGTTTTTTGCGCAAAAACTAAAAAAAAAAAAGACAGCTTCACCCTGTTTTTGTATGCTAGCCAGGTAGAGCAAGTAGGTACGTGCTGCCCCCAACCCCCAGCTGCCTATTTGTACCCGGTTGGGAACCAAAAATACAGGGAAGCCCTTTTTTAATTATTTCATGAATTTCATGAAATAATTAAAAAAAAACAAAAAAACGACATGGGCTTCGCCCAATTTTTGTGATGAGCCAGGTACAAGTAGGCAGCTGGGGATGGGAATACGCAGTGCAGGGTGGACCAAGCTTTCTTGCCCCCCCCGCTTCGAATTGCAGTCAACAGTCGCCCCAGAAAATGGCGCTTTCTTAAAAGCGCTATCTTCTGGCGTTGTATCCAACATCTCTCCCAGCGGGTGGCACGTTGGGTAATAAGGGGTTAATACCAGCTTTGTTTTACCTGCTGGTATAAAGCCTGAGATTGCTAATGTCAGGCCAAGTTTGACCCGGCCATTAAGAATCTCCAATAAAGGGTTAAAAAAAAAGACATCACACAGAAAAAATACTTTATTAGAAATAAATACACAGACACTTTATTAGAAATAAATACACAGACACACTTAGGGACTCCATCTTTATTACTCCCTCTCACCCCTTCACGATCCTGGTCTTCTGTCTGAGAGAGAGGGAGATTTCTGTATTGACCATGCCAAGTTGCTTTCTGGGCATGCTCAGTACAAAAAACAGGATTCTGTCTATCAGGATCCGGCGACTTCCGGTACAGCAGGATCGGGGTCATTGAAATACATTGCAGGTACCACTGCATGTACTAATACAGATGGCCACCTGGTGGCGCTATAATAACACAAAAATCTAATATCACCCATGTAACGCAGCCTAAGCCTCAAAGGCTACCATTACTATTATCGATAGAGCTAACAGCCATGAATCATCGTGATCCGGACTCACCTATAAAGTTCACTTATAACTGGATGTTTTGAGTAGCCCTGACACGCGTTTCTCACCTGGTTTCCTTGCTTGAGGAAAGTATAATGTGCATGTTTTTATATGTGGTGTCTTGGGCGAGATCGTCGCTGTTTGGACGCGTGCAGGGGGTGGGACGCCGCACATAGAGTCCGCCTCATCCGGTCATTCCAGGGGAAGCAGTTAACCCATGCATCCTTCTAAGGAAGCTCCCTCGGCGGGGACTCATGCTGAGGCAGCCACGCACATGCGCATCCAACGAGACCATATTACTACTGCCACCTACTACTGGCAAGTGAAAGGGCACGACCAGGGTGGTAAGAAAATCATCCAAACATAAGGAGAATCAGCGTTAGCCTAAAGAATATGACCATGTATAGTCCTTAAAAGATTTTCTAATGTCCCTATATCATGCAGAGATAAAATTCATATAGTAATATGTGTATATATATATATATATATATAAATATATATATATATACACCCCTAGATTCTAAATGGACCTTGTCAATACCACAAATTTTCAATCCTGTGGGACCACAGTCATGGCGCAGCTTGTAATGTCTCTGGATCATCCTCAGGGAATCAAGATCCACAACATCACACACCGCAATTATTCCCTAACATGTTCCCTCGTGCGGATGCGTTTTTCCCTTGATGTAACCCAATATAAATTAGGCTACAGTCACATACTGCATAATAGATAACGTGACTTTTAGTGCATGATTTGTAACTTTTTATTTTATACTCTTTAGGTCCATCCCAAGCTGACAACATCTCTGGGCAGACAAAAGGAAAACAACCAAATTTGGGACTCCCTTTCTCAAAGCGAGATACCACCCTAGGTACGTAATGGTTCTTCACCAGCATATCCTTTAGGCTTTTCCCCCTTCTAACAGGTAAGAGTGGGCGATGAGTAAAACGTCGTTCAAACTCTGGTCGGTCTTCAGTAACGACCAGTGTTTGTTCAAGATCTGCCTGATCGCCCCCCTCTGACTGTTAACTTGGAGATGAAATGTATCTGTGAGGAAAAGAAGGATTTTTGTGTACTCACCGTAAAATCTCTTTCTCTGAGTCTTCATTGGGGGACACAGGACCGTGGGTTATGCTGCTGCTGTCACTAGGAGGCTGACACTAGGTAAACAAAAAAATTTAGCTCCTCCCTAGCAGTATACACCCTGAGCCGGAGGCGTACTCAAATCAGTTTGGTGCACAAGCAGTAGGAGAAGTACAAACACAACCATACCCAAATCCAGGTAACTACTACAATAAAGTCGCCATGCTTAAAGTGGCCGAGGAACATGGACCACTGAAACATTGCAGGCAATAAGTAAATGACAAAAAAACAAAACCATAAACCAAAACCAAGCAGGGTGGGTGCTGTGTCCCCCAGTGAAGACTCAGAGAAAGAGATTTTACAGTGAGTACACAAAAATCCTTCTTTCTCTTTCGTTTTATTGGGGGACACAGGACCGTGGGACGTCCAAAAGCAGTCCCTGGGTGGGAAGAGGCAAGCCCCACGGATAGGAAGGAAACGGCCTCCCTCGGCGGGCTTGCCCAAGATGTGAATGCACCTACCTTGTTCAGGTGTGCTACTGCCGCCTGCAAAACCTATTTCCCAAGACTGGCCTCTGCCGATGCTTGGGTGTGAACCTGGTTGAACCTGGTAAAGGAATGCAGACTAGACCAGGTGGCGGTTCCACGGACCTGGTCGGCCGACGTCTGATGCGTAAACGGCCAAGAGTTTCCCACCGCACGGGTAGAGTGCGCCTTTACTCTCCGAAACGGAGAGCTGTCCTTTATCCCAGAGGTCTTGGAAATGGCGGAACGGATCCATCTGGCAATTGAGGCCCTGGGTACCAGCATGCCCCTCTTGGGTACGGATGGAATGAAGAACAGACCGACCGTCTTACGGGAAGGTGCGGTCCTGGAGGCATAGAGTTTGAGGGCTTGCACCAGGTCCAGAGTATGCAAGGCCCTTTCAAGGCTGTGAGAAGTACCAGGATCGGAGGACAGAGAAGAAAATCTCCTCATTTGGCTGGAACGGTGAGACCGCCCTGGTCAGAAGGGAGGGATCTGGCCGGAGCACCACCTTGTCCTGGTGGAAGACCCGAAAAGGGGTAAGGACCGAAAGATCTTTTAGCTCTGATGATCTTCGTATAGAAGAGATGTCAACGAGGAACACCACTTTCCACAACAGGTGAGAAGGAAAGAATCTCGAAAGGTGCAAATGGTGGACCTTGAAGCGAACCTAGCACTAGCATAAGGTCCCACTGTTCAAGTGGACGACGATACGGCGGAGCTGGATGGACAACTCCCTGAAGGAAGGCCTTGATCCGCGGGCGATAGGCGAGAGTCCTCTGAAACAGAATTGACAGAGCCGACACTTGGCTTTTAAGCGTGGAGAATGTGAGACTTGCATCCAGACCTGACTTGAGGGGCGGGAGAAGGAGAGAGAAGAGATGCTGTGTTCTTCAGACCACCGGAGGAAGAAACGCTCCACGTGCGGTAGTGGATTCTCGCAGAAGATGGCATCCTGACCCTAATCATTGTCTATATTAACTTGTCTGTCGAAAAGCCTGCCTGAGGTATTACCCAGGATACAGGAGCCAGACTGACAAATTTAGGACTTTGAGTTCTGGTGGGAGAGGGAGAGAGAGAAGGCCCTGCCACAGAAGATCAGGATGGTCTGGAAGGCACCCCGGGACGACCTCGTGGGGCTGAATAAGTTCCGCGAACTATGCTATTCTGGGCCACTCTGGAACCATTAGAATAACTGGAAATCCTTCCGCCCTGATGTTCTTGAGAACCTTCGGAATCAGGGGCCGCAGCGGGAAGAAGTACGGGAGCCTGCACTGGGTCCACACGTCGACCCCTAGTGCCAAGTGGTCGCGGTAGCCCGCGATGAACCATGGAAACTGACAGTCGAATCAAGAGGCCATTAGGACCACCTTCGGAGTCCTTTATCTGCCACCGATCTGGTTGAAGCTTTCCCTGTTGAGGGACCATTCGCCTGAAGCGAGACCTTCCTTGCTAGGTAGGCATATTGAATGTACAGCGACAGCAGAACTTCGCCGACTTCCATGGAGGTGATCACAGAGCGGGGGGACTCCATGCAAAATGCTCGAGGGCTCACCGACCTGCTGAGAAAGCTCCGGGACGGGGCGGACCGAGCCGACCTTCTTGGGGACCACAAAGAGGCTGCAGTAAAAACGCTGGAAGAGTTCTGATGGAGGGACTGGTACCGCAACTCCAGAGTGGAGGAGAGATTCCATGAAGGGGAGGAATACGCGAACACGCACGGGAGAACCAGGAGGGAGAGAATGAAAAAACGTCTCGGTGGCATTGAATCAAATCTATTTCGTGGTCTGAGACAATGATCCCTCTGACCTAGGTGTCTGCATCTAAAGGGAGCCAGACATGCTGGGAGCAAGACAGTAGCCCCCCTACTAGTCTGGCACTGCTGCCCGCAGACCGCGAGTCATTTGGAGGAGCGGTGATGAGACCTGGAGGCAGACTTCATGGACTGGAGGGGACGCGAACACCAGGAGGGATTGGTCATGAATGACGGAGCCTTCTTGTCCCTCCGAAGGGAGGATGTTTTCCGAGGATGAGGTGTTCTGGACGTGCTTGGGCTGAACTTAGGGAAGAGGAGTACTCTTTTCTCCCATAGCCTTGAAGATCGACTGGACTAGCCTAGCACCGAAAGGACGCTCCCCTAAGAACGGAAGGGAAGTCAGCTACTTACAGAAGCCGGATCAGCGTTCCAGGTCCTGACCCTGAGGACTCGACAGATGGCCACACTGTTGCAGGGGCCTGGGCCGCGCAATTGGCATACGCCAGGGCTGCGTTGAGAAGGTACTCACCAGCGAGTGTGAACTGCGAAGAGATGCTATCCAGTTCCGGAACGGCAGAGACGGCACAGAGTCCGCTGCGCAGAATGTCCGCCCAGGACATCAGTGGCTTTGCAACCCCAACCGAGGCAAAGGCTGGGGAAGGGGAAGTTCCCGCTGGTTCGAAGGCAAAACGGGCCCACCTGTGAATGGTACGATCCGTGGAGTCCCTGAGAGACGCACTGTTAGGGGTGAGAAGTCAGGCAGGATCTGGCGGGCTGACCACAGGGAAGCCTGCCCATTCTTCTTGGAGCCCTTCAGAGAAGGGATAATGTAAAATAATGGACTTACTGCTGGTACATACCGTGACCGGCTGTTGCCTGTGGTTGCTCCGTAGCTCAGTGAACTCTGAATGTCCACTGAATGCGTTATGGACTCGCCTCGTCCGCTTAAAGGAGACTTGGGTGCTCTGAGAAGAGACGGGATCACCTGTATCCTCAGAGTCTGATTCACCGATTCTACCAGGCTATCCACCATGCGCCGAACATCAGCCGACTGCTCGGAATCCAGCAGAGGTGGTACATCTGAGTCATCACCCGATAGGTTGGAGGACTCGCGGGAGGAGAGGAGTCTGGACCTGGGGATGCGGGAGAAGCCTGGGAGGACTCTGAAGACGAGACATGGCAGGTCCGCTTCTGAGCTGTAGCAGAGGACTGTGGGACGAGGCTCACTTACTCCTGAGGAGGCTGCGCTGGGCCTGTGGAGGGCAGACCGAGCGTCGGAAAGAGACGCAGAGCTTGCGCAATGGTCCGAGAAGCCTTAGCGGGGGGAGTCTAGGGACTGAAACAGGGATGCCGACCATTCGGGAGGAGGCGGGAAGCTGGACCCTGCAGGAACGGAGGCTGCGTGGCAGCATCTGAGGCATTGATGGCAGTGTCCTGTTGGTGCTGCGGGTCTGCAGAGCAGCCTGGGCATAGCGGGACATCCTGACCTAGAGGGAATTCACCAAGGGAAGGGGACCTATTTGGATCGGGCGGACCAGGATTATGTAAAGGTACTCTCGCTGGGGCTGCTAGGCAGGAGAACAACTAAACTGTCGCTAACCAGTGAAAGTTATCTAGCGAGGGTTATCTCCATAGGAGCAGAGGGTACCCAGGTCCTGTGCGCTGCCCACCAGTCCAGAGAGAGAAATCCAGGTCACATCGAAGCCAGGAGGTAAAGAACAGCGCGCTGCTGCCTCATACGTAGAAAAAGGGGTTGAGGCCCCACGGTTATATGCTCTAAAGGGGGTTGTGTGGTGGAACACTTATCAAATTTGTTTGCCAGAGCAGTAGCTTTCTCCCAAGGGCGATTCTGATATTATAGTTCATGCCCGGTTCTGTCTATTTAAACTCCTGAGAAAAACTGGATCAGAACTAGGAAGCCATCATTAGAGCAATAAGGGGGGGGCAAGGACTCCCACACCTCTACAAGACAAATACTAACTCCGCTTTCTGCTTATAGTAATGAAATGGTATATATCATTAGTTCTAACTGAGCTTGATCTAGATGTAGAAAATGTATCTCACTTGCTCATGAGTTTTATGATCCTGTTAGCATGCCAGCCTGTTTGTTATTACAAGTCATTGCCTCTTTCTGTCTCAAGTTAACTGATTGATAGCATAATGAGCTAAATTGACCCACATCTAAGCACAAACCTTCCTATATAAGTAAACCTTGCTAAGGGGAAGCATTTATCATTATTATTATAAGACAATGTACACTCTGCCTTGCATCCACATAAAGTGACAGATTAAAGCTAATCTACCTGTGTAACAAAGCTTATAGTTCTCAAGACCTCATCATACAAAATGAGGCCATTGCAAAAGTACCTAGAAGCAACTCTGCTAATAGATAAGCTGGGCTACACAGGCAGACTGGGAGGCAGAACAAGATGGTGAAGAGAAGCTGGAGTTGGCTGGGGGAGGGGCCGTATGAGGGCGGGAAACAGGGCATCCACCGCCCACACTGTGATGCCTGGAGGCTGAGCGGTGGGCGGAGTCGGGGGCGGAACGGCCGGCAAGCCAATACCGTTGCAGCGGGGGGCGTGGCTGGGACGCAGGGAGACTAGGCCGAGACCGGGGCCTAAATTTTCAGCCGCCCGAGGGGGAGAAGGTAGGGGAGAGACTGTCCTACCTGACATCTGCGGTGCCGCTCCAGGGATGGTCCGGTGTGCAAGCAGTGGGCTTTGCACTTGCCTGTGTCCAGCGCACACCTGAAGGTAAGGCTGTGGGCTTCAGGGACGCGGGGAGAGGTGTCTGGAGAGGCAGAGAGGTGGACGCCTGATGGAGGGAAGAAGCTCTTCTGCAACTGTAGGCAGCGATGTGGGCCCCATCCGAAAAGGTGAAAACGCTGCGGGGGTCCAACCTCTGTAGCTTGTCCCTGTGCGCCCTTTGGAGTAATACCACAGGGTGGATCAGGGGTGCCCATGTAGGATCTGCCCCACATGCACTCCCGGGAGTGGTACCACGGGAATGGACAGGGGAGAGGGCCCGACATCTCAAACCTCTGCGACCCTGGGGAGTAGTACCCAAAGGGCTGGAGGGAATGAGGGTGAACATAGGCGACACCTGCAGAAACAGAGAAAAAGGAGAATGAGAGCGATGAGCGTCGCCGAAAAAAATGACAAATACGCAAGAAAAATGTGGCTGAGGGGGGCCGAGATGGCCCACATCAGCCTCCTACGACACTAAGCAAAAACTGATTTGAGTCCGCCTCCGGCTCAGGGTGTATATATGGAGGAGCTAACTTTTTTTGTCTACTTAGTGTCAGCCTCCTAGTGACAGCAGCAGCATAACCCACGGTCCTGTGTCCCCCAATGAAACGAAAGAGAAAAGATTCTTCCCTCTTACTTGTTGATAATAATTGTACCCGTGGAGTACCCTTTTCTGTCTGGTACCCCATTTTTATATTATAGTCCAGAAAATCAATTGCCTCCCGATCTGCCTTATAGGTTAGTTTGATGTTATATGGGTTATTGTTCAACCAAGTCATGAAGCTCTGCAGTTCAGGACCGGTACTTCTCCAGATAATAAAGATGTCATCTATCTTACCACCTAGATGTAAAATTAATAGATTAGGGATAAGCCAAATGGACGACAATGTTTTAATTTTGTTACATACATTTTTCCTTCCTGAGTCCTCTGATACCATACCAAAAAAATATTCAATGCACATGGTTCAAAAGATAGATTTTCAGCTTAGTTTCTCCTTGATGAAAAATGAACCTTGAAATGGTAGCCTCATTTTAACCAAAACCTGGTATTAATAATTGGACAAATTGAAGGACATGGCATTTGATTTACGAGTAATGCAACAACCTTTTCCCAGTTGATCAGTTTTAGACATCCTTAAAATTATCATTAGTGATGACTAGATATGGGCGAATGCTAAAATATTCGGGTTCGGATTGTTCAAATCCAATCATTTCTACATTTGTGTATTCATACCGAATAACAAACCCAACCCAGTAGTGGTCACTCAGTTCAATGAGGTCACTTGAGGTCAGGTTACCTGCGATCATAGGTGGATGACAATGGGCACCTCCAGCTGTGACCGCAAATAACCTAAGTTACGTCACCACACATCGCTGCGACTCATTCTCTGCCTTAAGATCACAGCGGGTGGTCATATTCTATGCCCACGCGCTGTCACTTCAGATGTAGCAGAGCTGGAATCGTTATGGGACCTCGTGTGGATTACATTTGACCTGGGTGTTTTTGGGGTTAATAAAGGAGTGAAAGAGGGTGTTGTTTTTATCTTATTTTGTGTTCACTTACAGATTAGTAATGTGGGTAGGGTTTTCATAGACCCTGCCATTGCTAATCTAGGGCTTAGTGGCAGATGTGAGCTGTTATTAACCCCTTATTAGCCTGATTGCCACCGCACCAGGGGAATCGGGTAAAGTGCCAGGATTGTCACATCTAATGGATGTGACAATCCTGAGTGGCTGTGGGCTGTTATTGTTATGACGCGCATGCTTTATTCTTATTTTCTTTATTTTTCCTTTTTTTATTTATTATTTCCAAAGGTTCCGGATCATTATCCGGAGTTCCCTGAGAACTCCAGGCCCGGGTCCGGTACTCGGGTATTTTTAAAACCTCTCGGATTCTAAATTTTAGAGTCCGGGTCTGTCCATAACTAATCAATAGACAAACAAAAAAAGTGCATAGTGTTCATGTTGTTGTGTAAACAGAAATATTATATGCAAAATTAAAAATGACATGCCATAAGGCAAGCAAAATCAAGAAATGCAAAAAACTAAATTATTGAGTAAATATATTAAATATTAGTTGTATCCTAACTATAATTAAATTGTTGTACAATGTTTTTCTCCACTTTTCTTAGATAATAATCTTTTTTCTTATTTTCTCATAGGCACTTCATTCAGGGAAAAGACCCAATCAAAGTCAACATCTAAGTCACTGAGCGGGTCGAGTGAAGTACCTCAAAATTTGCAGACCACCACAGGTATGGTTTTAGCATATACAGATCTCTAAATTATGGATAAAAAGAAAAAGAAACAATTAAAAATAATTTAACACAAACAGTCCCATTCTCACACCACATAAAAATACCCAATTAAAGAAAACAGCCAAAGCTCTCATTGAGCCCAATAGGAGTCCTTGTGTCCAATCTATAAATCCAATGACTCAAGTTGCGCAAGGGCCTTAACCCTTTAGTGACGGAGCTAATTTTCACCTTAATGACCAGACCAAATTTTGCAATTCTGACCAGTGTCACTTCATGAGGTTATAACTCTGGAACGCTTCAACGGATCCCGGTGATTCTGAGATTGTTTTTTCGTCACATATTGGACTTCATGTTAGTACCAAATTTAGGACAATATTTTTTGTGTTTATTTATGAAAAAAATTGAATATTGGCAAAAATTTTGAAAATTTAGCAATTTTCAACTTTTGAATTTTTATACCGTTAAACCAGAGATTTCTGTGACACAAAATAGTTAATAAATAACATTTCCCACATGTCTACTTTACATCAGCACAATTTTGGAAACAAAATTTTTTTTCGTTAGGAAGTTAGAGGGGTTCAAAGTTTATCAGCAATTTCTCATTTTTACATCAAAATTTACAAAACCAGTTTTTTAGGGACCACATCACATTTGAAGTGACTTCAATAGGCCTAGATGACAGAAAATACCCAAAAGTGACACCATTCTAAAAACTGCACCCCCCAAAGTACTCAAAACCACATTCAAGAAGTTTATTAACCCTTCAGGTGCTTCACATGAACAAAAGCAATGTGGAATGAAAAAAAGCAAAAATTAAATTTTACCTAAAAATGTTGCTCTAACCCAAATTTATTCACTTTTAGAAGAAATAACACAACAAAATGGACCTCAAAACTTGTTCCCCACTTTCTTATGAGCGCGCCGATACCCCACATGTGGTCAGAAACCTCTGTTTGGACAAATGGGAGGGCTCGGAACAGAAGGAGCAATATTTGAATTTTGGAAAGCAAATTTGGCTAAAATAGATTGCGAGCACCATGTTGCATTTACAGGTCCGCTAAGGTACCTAAACAGAAGAAATCCCTCACAAGTGACACCATTTTGGAAACTAGACCCCTCAAGGCTTCTATCTAGGGGTATAGTGAGCATTTTAGATCCACAGGTACTTCACAGATTTTGTTAACGTTACGTTGTCATATTGAAAATTTTAATAATTTTCTCAAAAATGTTGCTTTAGCATCAATTTTCTCACTTTTTCAAGAGGTAATTCCAAAAATTTGACCTCAAGGTTTGTTAACCACTTTTTTATGAGCGCGGTGATACCTCACATGTGGTCTGAAACCTTTGTTTGGACAAATGGGAGGGCTTGGAACGAAAGGAGCAATATTTGAATTTTAGAAAGGAAATTTGGCTGAAAAAGATTGCGGGCACCATGTCGCATTTGGAGGTCCCCTAAGGTACCTAAACAGCAGAAACCCCGCACAAGTGGCCCCATTTTGGAAACTAGGCCCCTCAAGGAATTTATCTAGATGTTTGGTGAGTACCCTGAACCCTCAGGTGCTTCACAGAATTTTATAACGTTGAGCCATGAAAAAAAAAAAATAAAATTTTACCACAAAATTGTTATTTCAACCAGGTAGCTTTTTTTTTTTACAAGAGTAAAAGGAAAAAATTCAGCATAACATTTATTGTGCAATTTCTCCTGAGTTTGGCGATACCTTATATGTGGTGGAAATCAACTGTTTGGGCGCATGGCAGGGCTCGGAAGGGAAGGAGTGCCATTTGACTGCAAAATTGGCTGGAATCAATAGCGGACGCCAGGTTGCATTTGGAGAGCCCCTGAGGTGCCTAAACAGTGGCGGTCCCCCACAAGTGACTTCATTCTGGAAACAAGACACCTCAAGGCTTTTATCAAGGTGTATAGTGAGCAGTTTGAATCCACGAGTACTTCACAGAATTTGATAAGCTTAGGTTGCCATATTGAAAATTTTCATTTTTTTCACAAAACTGTTGCTTTAGCATCAAATTTCTCACTTTTTCAAGAGACAACAACAAACCGTGGACCCCACAGGTTGTTATCCAATGTCTTATGAGCACAGGGATACCCCACATGTGGCCAAAAACCTCTGTTTGGATAAATGAGAGGGCTTGGAATGGAGGGAGCACCATTTGAATTC